>NC_136015.1:24676498-24728998 GCF_048128805.1 Centroberyx gerrardi | reverse complement strand
GAGAGGAGAGAGGAGGGAAGGAGGGAGGGAGGAGACAGGAGGGAGGAGGGAAGGAGGGAGGAGAGGAGAGAGGGAGGAGAGGAGAGAGGAGGGAAGGAAGGAGGGAGGAGAGGAGAGAGGAGGGAGGAGGAGAGAGGGAGGAGAGAGGCGGGAAGGAAGGAGGGAGAGAGGGAAGGAAGGAGGAGAGGAGAGAGGAGGGAGGAGAGGAGAGAGGGAGGAGAGAGGCGGGAAGGAAGGAGGAGAGGAGAGAGGAGGGAAGGAAGGAGGGAGGAGAGGAGAGGAGGGAAGGAAGGAGGGAGGGAGGAGAGAGGCGGGAAGGAAGGAGGGAGGGAAGGAAAGGAAGTAGGGGATGAGGAGGGAGGAAGGGACGAGAGAGGAGGTGAGGGAGGATGAGAAGAGGAGAGAAGAGTAAGGAGTAAGGAGGGAGCAGAAGCAGAGAAGGAGGAGGGAGGGTAGGAGGGAAGGAAGGGAGTGAGGAAGGAAAGCAATATAAATTGCAATACACATATACAGACAGAATTTTCAGTATTTTCTCGAAAAAAAAAGAAGAGAATGTATACAGTTGTTGTTTTTTTCGTGTGTAATTAAATTTATAGGGCAGAGATTAGCTGTCCACCACTCTGATAAAACAACTGCAGCCTCTTGTGATTTGGAAATTGAAATAACTAACAGAGAGGAAGGGAGGGAGAGAGAGAGAGGGGGGGGGTGAGAGAGAGAGGGAGAGAGAGAGAGAGAGTTGGGTGAGAGAGAGAGAGGGAGAGAGAGAGAGAGGGGGGGTGAGAGAGGGAGAGAGAGAGAGAAGGAGAGTGGGAGAGAGAGAGGGAGAGAGGGAGAGAAAGAGAGGCAGAGAGAGAGAGAGAGAGAGGGAGAGAGAGAGGGAGAGAGAGAGAGAGACAGACAGAGAGAGGGAGAGAGAGAGAGAGAGAGAGAGGGACAGACAGAGAGGGGGAGAGAGAGAGGGAGTGGGAGAGAGAGAGAGAGAGGGACAGAGAGCGAGAGAGAGAGAGACAGACAGAGAGGGGGAGAGAGAGAGGGAGTGGGAGAGAGAGAGAGAGAGAGATGATGTTGATAAAACAACTGCAGCTTCTTGCGATTTTGGAAATTGAAATAACTAACACAATACTGCTGCTGTTCCAAAAAGTAATGTGTTCATTTCCTTTCATCAGAAATCAGAGGACAAAGCGGTGGTTCCCGGGCCAGTAACGCACCGCCCGGTCGATCAGCATGGGGTCGATGTCGGCCGGACCGCCTCCCGCCTTCGTCCTGTCTCTGCGGCTCCCGGCGGCGTCCTCTGTCTGCAGGTTGAGCGGTCGACACCTTGGAGGAAGACCGAGACCGAAAGGACCATCAGCTTGATCCGAAAACCCCTCCCAAAACCACCTGGCGGGAGTCTCTCACACAGCAGAGTGAGACGGAGATTTAAAACTACTGTAACTGCTGCTTCTACTCTGTCTCTAATCTGTCAGTTCACACTAGAGGGGTTAAGGCATCAGCTCCAATACAAGGTTTCTGGTGCAGAGGTGATGCTAATTCTATGAGCAGCTGAATCACCGTAAGTCATACAGATACTTTGAACTAGGGCTGAACGATTTTGAAAAAATATCTAATTGCGATTATTTTTGACTGATATTGCAATTGCGATATGATTTGCAATATTAGAGGGAATGCTAATTTTTACATCATTATTCTCATTTTCACTGAAAAACGTATTAAAATGATTATGGTGTGATTTTTGCGGGGATCTGTACCAAACAAAGATGTTTTCTTAAGTCTGGAGAATATGATGTGTAGGCCAGGACATCTCTGCAGCACCACAATATTTCATTTAAAATGGTATTTTGACAACACATTTTGCCTTTAACAAATATTGCGCCTTGAAAATTGCAGTAGGCCATATTGCGATTTCGATAAAACTTTGATTAATTGTTCAGCCCTACTTTGAACACAATTTTATTAAACGTAAAGGAGAACACTAAAATCTGTCTTTCTCTGTGATCAGAGGCAAAAAGTTCAAGTCAGTTCCAGATCCAGAGCTGCCAGGCCGCTGGGCCGGGTCACATGAGCAGCTTATGTAATAAAAGCTAAAGATAAAGGAACATTTCTATTTTTTATTATTATTATCCTTACTATTTTTACCTTTCTTTCTTTCTTTTTTAATGTCATTTTACTAGACTACTGTTTTAACTTCTCCCTTGCTTTTGCTTGTGTTTTTGATTTTGCATAAATATTTTTGCTTGTGCTTGTAATTGTTTTAATCTGTTTATTTTATGTAAAGCTCTTTGAGTTGCATTCTATGTATGAATGGAACTACAGAAATACAGTTATTATTATTATGCAGCTCGGATGCTAACTTGCCACGCCCCCTTTCCAGTCCAGTGCAATGCAAATGAGGGTTTGGATCAAAGAGCTGAACCAGGAGATTTGACAGCAAACACAGAGCTGATTTGAGCGTCTCCACCCGAATAAACCAAATCATTCTGCTGTTTGTTTTGCCGTTCGACCGCTCGTCTCTCTTCTGACCTGACGGGGATTTTCCCGTCGCTCTGCTCACTGTCGTCAGAGTCGTCGTCTTCTTCTGAAGAGCCGGATTTCCTCGCCCACGCACTCTTAGTGGGTCTGCAGGCCGAAACGAAAGGATGAGGGCAGGAGAGGGAGGAAATGGAGGAGCGTGTGTATGTGTGTGTGTGTGTGTGTGTATGGGGTGGGGTATTGGTGTAATTTCATGTTAAATCGTCTGTCTTTTCCTCAGGCTACATGTGCCAGCCAACTCTTCATGTTGTGACCAGCGCTCACCTGCCTGTCGCCCAAATCCTGTCGAGAGCAACAGGAAAACAACAGAGGAGAAATCATCAGATACCAGATAATATTTCATTATTTTTTTTTTTTTTAAGGACCACAATCATTTAAGACATGCTTCTCGTTTCTTTTGGAGGCAAGTTTTTTGTAAGTCTTTTGGTTTTTCAATCTCTCCTGCAAAAGTTTTCTCTTCTTTCCGTGTTTCATCATTTTATAGCCACAAACAAACTAAACCAGATTAAACTGAAATTAAAACATGTTGTATTGGGTCCAAATTTATAATAAGCACCATTTTTCTGAGGCAACATTTCATTATTTCATCGCCTGGGGGAGACAGAAAGAAAAGAAAAGAGCAGTAAGCTGACCTGTGAGGTCCTCTGCTGGCGGTGCTGGGTCCGGAGGCGCTGATCCGGTAGCTTCCTCTCTGGGACTCTGAACAGAAAGAGAGAAAACGACAGTCAGAGCGGCATCACTTTGGGTCTGGATCCAGTCTGTGATGAGCAGCGTAGCGACACGGACAGACCTCTGGTGGCTCCGCTCAGTCTGGCGTCAAAGTTCTGGACAACGCCGTCGCTGCTGTCGTGGTCGTCGTCCGCCGACACGTCTTCTTCCTTCTCCTCCTCCTCCTCCTCCTTGTTGTCCTCCCCATCGTCTTCACCTGGAAATAAATAGTTCGCTTAGCAGAGAACAGCAAGAAACACAGAAACAGATTAATGTAAAAATTCTGAGATTAAAGTCAGAATTCTGAGTTTATTCTCAGAACTCAAGTAAATTTTTCACACGTGGCCCTAATCCTCTTCCGCACTGATCTGACCTGATTTACTCCGGCCTTGCAAGAAAAAAAAATGTTTTGCTTGGCTCTTATTTCATTACCTTGCTTTTCTCTTTTGTCCAGGACTTCAGAAAATGTGTTAAATCTATTGTCTTTGCATCTGGGATTTGAAGCTCATTCTGCCGCTGCTCTTATTGCGAATCACTCCGGATAACAGCGTCAGCTAAAAGCCTAAAATGTAACAGTAATGTAAATGTTGATCCAAACCGCTGTGGTCCTCCTGGTCGCTGAGCTCTGTCCGCTGCTGCGTTTCCCTCCTCTGGGCTTTAGAGTAGATCTTCTGCAATCACATCAAACAAAAAAAAAACACTGTAGGAAAACGACAATATAATATTCTCCAAGATAATGAGAAAATTACCTCATTTAATCCCGAGATCTCGATATAATTTTCTAATTTTCTTGGGAAAACAAAAAGTGTTCTCAAGATAATGACATAAATAACTCTGTATCTCGAGAAAACAGCGTTAATTAAAATGTATGAATATATGTCCTCAATGGGCTTCCGTACTATACTGCAGGTGAGTGGAGAGAGTGAAGGAGAGTGATTAGAAAAGTTGGGATAATTTCTAGTCAATTAAGTTCTGGTGAAAATAAACAACTCCTTATTTTGCTGGGGGGAAGACGCACTTTGAGAACCACTGATCTAAACTATGGCAGCTGTTAAACCTTTGTGTGACAAAAACACACACACACACACACACACACACACACACACACACACAAAGAAGGGCTGGCACGTCTCGGCCTTCAGTCTTCCAATATGGTGTCAGCTGATAAAGTGTTTCTCAGTGGGCTGCTCCGGCGGGACGGGGAGACAATATGAGAGAGAGATTAGCCAACACAGCCCACTCCCCATGACCAGGGAGCAGAGGGAGGGTGGGGGGTGGGCAGCTGGGTGCACCACCCTCACACTGACCTGATAAGAGAGGCAGCACCCACTGAGAGAGACAGAGAGACAGTCTGTGTGTGTGAACATGCACTTAGTTGCACACCAACTGCTACCAAATGTAAACACAACGCGGCGCGGTCCTGAGCTCGACCCTGCAGCTTCACACCAACAGCCCGTTTGATCAAGTTGCATCTGTGTGACTCTAAGGCTGCGTTCAACAGCCAGCGTGTTCTGATCGGTTTATCTGAACTCTGCAGCGTTTCCTCCAACTGGTTTGTCCAGGTGAGAACGATGACCTTTGAACTGCCAAATAACGGCACCGAGAGTCTCAGTCCTCTAACAAGAGAACTGCGGTGCGGTTCGTTAATCCAACCGACTACAGGAAACCACCCCGAAACACAAGGGATTATGGGTAGGAGACGGATGCGGTTCCTCATGCTTGGAAAGCCTAGCAGAACAAAATGAAGTCTGGACTGATGCTCATATTCAGCTATTTCTTCTCAACTGGTATGAACACCACAGAAGAAGAGACAGACGAGTCCATCATGTTAGATAAAGTTACAGGAGCTGGAGTCAGATTTGTTTTGACTCTCTAACCTGCGGGATGACAGGTTACTCATGCCAGGTGTGAATGTAATCCAGCTAAATCATCTAGATTCAGTCTGTAAGGGAGGTGTGTGTTCATGCCAGGTGTGAATGGCAGCAGTGAAAGCAGGACTCACTCCTTTGTTGCTGCTGAGCCGCCTCTTCTTCTTCATGCTGTCCATTCTCTTCAGGACCGCCTCCGCTGGGCTGGGAGGAAACAACACAACAGGAGGATGAGAGAGAGAGAGAGACAGAGAGAGAGAGAGAGAGAGAGAAGCTCTCCAGGTTTGGTGAAGTGCTTAAATTTGAAATTTGAAGTCGCTGCACACTCATGCAGTGTTTTTATTCAATATGATAAAAAATAAATGCAACATTTCAGCATTCATTCATTTCAGATAAGATAAACTTTCATTTCCTCCATGCAGATTAAAGCTGCAGTAGGCAGCTTTGCATGCTGGGAGAGAGGTAACTTTTAAATTTGAAGACTTCAAAACGCAGAAATCCTGTCAGGTGACGCCAGCAAACTGAGATGATTTATGGGATAGAAAAAAGAAATTCTGCTATAAAGATATTATTATACATATTACATTATATATATATTAATATTAAAGATATTATCAGGTGTAGTTTGTCTTATTTTGTTGCTTTTTTATTGTGAAACACTGAGTTTCCAGCTAGTTTTCAGCCTCTCAGCCTCCTCTGATAATCAAATGAAACAACTTGAAAAGGGAAAATCATTCTTTGGGTGAACTGTTCAGCGCTCTGCATGTGCAGCCGGTGACGGAGGGTGAGTGGGCATCGCTTCCTTCTAAGGGTCACGAGCCAAAAAAGGTTGAGAACCTCTGATCTAGACTGCAGCACTTTGGGCGTGACGCGGCGTTTTGTTTTGGAATCGTACTTCGGACGTTACGAGAAGAAGAACGCAAGAACGCACGAGGACGCAAACCGAGGAAGAGCGTTTCCCTGCTCCGCCCCTCCTCTCTCCGGCTGAAGGTGTGAAAATCAGAGAATTCAGTGTGTGAAAAGCTGCAGACTCTCTTGGTCTTACTTGGCGCTGATGCCGTCGAACATGTTGGAAGAAGCCTGGTATCGTCTGGTCGGTCTGGTCGGCCGGGAGCTTCTCCTCACCTGCCTCCTCTTACTGTCACCTTGGGGGGAAGGGAGGGGGGGTTACATCACACCAGAACACACCCATATTCACATAGACATATTAGGGTTCGACCGATACGGGTTTTTGAAGGCACCAATAGCCAATATTCTGTGCCGATATTCAGTATCTTTACATTTGACCATTTTCATGCCAAAAATGACAAGTATTCAGTGATTCCCCCACAGAGTTTTCTTCTGAAACAGCATTTAAACCATCATATGGGACACTAAAACTCTCCACTGAAACCCAGGCTGATGAAGGCAGGCTGTATGTTGCTGTTTCCCTTCAAAACGTTCCATCATAGTTATCAAGGAGACCGGTTTCCCCGCCGTGGCCCTGATGGAAAATTGCAGGACTTTTCCAGGACTTTCCATAACTGAGTTTCAGGCGCTTCCATGAACCTGAAAGTGTTTTGGTTTGTTAATGTTGTTTTTCTAAAGGGGTGAACAGTCTGGTTTCCACTACAACTGGGGTTGAAATCCACCAATCTAATGCATCGAACGTGTGAAACAAGCTGTAAAATACATTCTGCTATAGGCTATTCCCATTTCATAATTCCCTGATATTCCCTTGCTTCTCCAGAGTATTTATAACATTTATAAGACTTTCTCTGTCTGGAATCCACCTTTCGAAATTCCATGATATTCCAGACCGTAATGCTTACCGTTTAAATCCCCGTCATTCCCCTCAGGGTTATTAAGCCTCGGAGATCTCCTAAAAATACAACAAACAGCACTCAGTGTCAGAAAACATCACAGTGTGTGGCAGAGCAGAGCTTTCTGAGACCTGGTAAGACTCAGCACTATATGCCAGAGGTGTGATCCCAAGTCTAAATGTAGATTACCAAGTCAAGTCCAAGTCAAGTCCATGTCATTAATGTCAGGTCTCAAGTCTAAATGTAGAACAGCAAGTCAAGTCAGAACAAATCAAGAGTCCAGTATCAATTTAATATCTTAAAGAAAACTAAATATCTAGGACTTTTCAATGCAATATGGTTTTAATAGGATAAAAACTTGGTAAGAGCATCATGAGTTTGATTTCTATAATCAGTTTCAACTTCAATAAATTCAATCATTCCATACAAATTCAGAAAACAGAATTTAAATTCAGTCGTCTGCTGGAACAAATCTCATCACTTTCAATCTAAGTCATTTACACAAACACAAGATCTCAAGTCAAGACTTTAGAAACCTTTTCAAGTCATCAAAGTACAAGTCAGAGTCAAGTCCCAAGTCACCAGAACCCAAGTCAAGTCAAGTCTCAAGTCTTCTCTTCATGCATCAAGTCAAGACTCAAGCAGTTAAAAATGTGACTTGAGTCTGACTCGAGTCCCCACCTCTACACATATGCGTTACACTGAAGGCTGCATCATGTAACAGTTACATTTGGGTTGCACCTTTTCATCGTCCTCGCTGGTCTCCCATCTTCATCCTCCTGTGTTTCTGAATGAATGTGCTTCTGTCTGTCGTCTTCCCTGAAGCCCTGAGAAACACCACAAGAACTCAACTGAACTCTGGAGGCGAGGGAACAACTTCACAGTTTATCAACAGCATCCAAACAGTTGGGGTAAACTAACAAGAATCACTGTGATACTTGGACAGTCAACCTGTTGCTTCAGTCAAGCCTTAAAGGAATAGTTCACCCAGAAATGAAAATTTTGGGTGAGTAGATAATGACTCTGAGTAGATAATGACTGAATTTTCATTTTTGGGTGAACTATTCCTTTAATAACCGCAATGATAACAATATAATATAATTATTTTAAATTTATTGTACAGCACTGATAATTTAATAGTGAATGTTGATACTATTATGTGTCTGTTATTGATGATTATTTACAGTATTGGCCTTGGGAAAATTAATTTCCCTTGATACAAAAAAATAACATGCATCTTGTAAGTTTTGCATATTCTGTAATGCAAAGCCTATTTGGGTTACAATCAGGAGTGCAGTTCATTCATTCATTCATTCATTCATCTGCAAGGCAAAATCCCTGAATCTAATATTATTACCATGAAAAATAAAAAGCTGCCACTCACACCTGCCATGAACACACACCTCCCATACAGACTGAAGTAAAGTACATTTCTGGGGATATTATTTGGTCAGTGTGATAAATGATTAGCCTAATAGACACTTTTTTTTTTAAGTGATAAAAACTGTGTCAGTCCTCTGTACAAACCAGTAATCCCTTAAAATACCCTTACATTTACATGATTTCACCTCTTAATTCATGCAAAATCCCCTTAAAATGAGTTTAGGGAGTTATTAATGGAGGAAACCCCATCAAAACCTCCTTAAACACCCCTTAATGTTTGACTGCTTACTTTCTAATTTAATATAAAATTCAGGGAGACAGTAACTTTCCATTAATAACTCACTAATAACATGTAAACCTACGGAAGCGTAATGCATTCACTTAGGAAAAGAAAAATTGCCCTGTTTTATTGAATTAACGAGATAATTATCTCAGAATTCTGAGAAAAGTTTTCATGGAAAAAAACAATTCTGCTCTGTTTTTCTGAATTAACAAAATAATTATCTCGTTAATTCAGAAAACAGAGCATTTAAAAAAAAAAATTCTGCTCTGTTTTTCTGAGATAATTATCTCGTTAATTCAGAAAAACAGCATTTAAAAAAAACAATTCTGCTCTGTTTTTCTGAATTAACAAGATAATTATCTCGTTAATTCAGAAAACAGAGCATTTAAAAAAAAAAAAAAATCTGCTCTGTTTTTCTGAGATAATTATCTCGTTAATTCAGAAAACAGGGCATTTTTTCCTCAAGTGAATGCATTACGCTTCCGTATAAACCTGCACAAAAGGCATGAAAAATCCCTTAATTTCTAGTGTCTAGTCCCATGATACTAACCTTACTTTTTTAAGGTAAAAAAAAAAAAAAAAAAAAGATAAAATTAAGGGGTTTGGTTTCTAACAGTCAGACACTCCAGTTAAGAATGACGCTAAATAAAACTCAAAAGATGCAGTTTACTCTCCGCTCCCAACAGAAAAACGAAATCTTTTCCCAACAGAAACTCACATTAGACAGAGCCGAAGTTTCCCCCCGCCTGCTCTCCATCTTCCTCTGGATCCTGCTCACGACAGCGGACCTCTGTGAAGCCTGCCGGGTCGGAGAGCCAGTGTCCGGCTGGCCCGTACCTGGATCCGCGTCCGCTTTCCCGCGTAACGTCACCATGGAAACAATAACACACATACACACACACAGACACAGCCTAGCTTACCGGTAAAGCTGCTAGCGAGCCGAGCGGAAACTACAGAGGAATTACCTGAAGAACACCGTGCTGCTGAGTGCTGTGGACGAGCTAAAACACACCCGACACACACACTGAACACACACACACACACACCACACTGAACACACACACACCCGACACACACCAGGTCAGCTGATGTGGGACGGGAGGCGCTGTGCTGTCAAACTGCTGCTATGAGTTTTAGGTTTCATTTCAAAATACCGTGTTCTGCCGCCGCCTAGTGACGTCATGCCGTAACATGCGTGCGTGAGAGCAAGCTGTAACTAACTGGAGAATATAATATCAGTAGTAGTAGTAGTTGTAGTAGTAGCAGCAACTAGCAGCAGTGTAGTAGAAGTATTGGTAATATTAGTAGTCATAGATATTAAACTGCTTTATCTCTAAAAAAAAAAAAAGACTTACCCATCCGGTCAGTTGGGAAAATGTATCCGAATAGGCTACTACCTGTGTAAATGTGGTTAGTAGTGGTAGTAGCAGTATTAGTAATAGTAGTAGTAGTAGTAATAGCACTAGTACAATATTAACACAGAGGCCTTAACCCAGGTCATCAGGTTGAAGGACTGTCTCTCTACCCAGGAGTGCAACAAGTTTTCCTTTTTTGCTCTTTACCCAACAGGCCGCCATGCTCTTTTCCACAAAATTCTTCAATTCTGACTGCAGTATCGTTAAATCAAATGTCAATCCACATTAACAATGATTTACTTTATTCAAACTCATGAGCATACAATAAAATCTTCCTTAAAATTAGATTGATTTAATAAAATTCCTTACAATCTGAGTGATCTAAAACATGACTAAGTTATGTATGGTTCATGCATTTTCAACCTCAAAATCACAAAAAATAAGGCACATATCCTTGAAGGCTTTAAACGAACTAAACAGCAATACAAAATGGAAACATAAATCTTATATTCATGCACAAATGTATGAATAGCCTTAATTTACACAGAGCCAACTCAATATTAAACCAGAGGTCTGTCTTTGGCCATATCCCTGGCTTCTGAGTCTCAGGACGGTGGAACCTGGTCTTTTGGATCCACATGGATAAAAAGCCCGCCTAACAGGTAGCTTACATTACATTATATCACATTAGTTGACTTAAGTAATCAATAATGACGGCCAGTTTTCGACCGGACTGTCAGGTTTTCAGACAGTTCAGTTTGACTTTGTCAGACTCAGAGTCCATTAAAAAAACATATAACATTATAAACACACAAACAAAATACAGTACATAAATAAAAAGAAAACATTGCCACTTTTTTATAATAATATAATCCATAATTATTGGTAAAAGTAGTAGTAGAAATAGTACTAGTAGCACTATTAGTAATATTGGTCATAGTAGTAGTAATAGTAGTAGTAGTAGTCATAGAGATTAAACTGTTTTATCTCTATGGTAAGACGGGTAGACAAATTCTTTCACTAAATTCTTCAGGTCTGTTTATCAAATCAAACGTCAATCCACATGATCCAAATGATTTGCTTTATTAAAACCCATGAGAATACAATAAAATATTCCGTATGTATACAATAATATTCCTGATGTAATCAAATTCCTTACAATCTGAGTGATCTGAAACAGAGTCTCAACTTTTTTCATATCAAGGACCCTAATCTAGTCAACATTAGAGCCACAGACCAACATTTCATGAGATTTTGTCTCTCAGACCCAAATCTGAGAATAATTTCATTGTTAGATTTGATTTTGTCCATCTGATTGATCTAGCTAACCATAGTATCTGGTCAGCTAACATCACTGTCTTGTTGTTAACACATCTGATTAGAATCCCTGGACAAAATCTACAATCAAAACAGTCATTCTTCTACATTCTCTAATTGTGTTAACTTCTTGTAAATTAAATAATGGTTTAACAATTCATCCATTTGCTGGTGACCACCTGGAACCCCTTCAAGGACCCCTGGTGGCCCCAGGACCCCACTTTGAGAGCCACTGGTCTAAAACATGAGTAAGTTATGTATGGTTCAAGCTCAAAATCACAGAAAAATAAGGCACACATCCTTGAATGCTTTAAAAGAAATAAACAGCAATACAAAAAGCATAAACATAAATCTTATATACACACACAAATGTATGAGACTAAGATATTCTCCTATTGTCTGTTGGTATTTGTTGCTTTCACAAGTTAAAACCGTTTTACCGATTGGCTAATGACTAGAGCAGGAGGAATCTCCACCAATCACAAGTGTCCGGGCGGGTGTTTTATTGTGTGGATCGTGTAAACGCAATTCAATTGTATTCAATCGTCAAACCCAATAAGTGAGAACTCAGATTAATATTTGATGTCATAATAGCAATGAAAAATGCCACTGCTATCTTTAACATATGTGCCATCTTTGACAAAAATTAACTTCATCGCTAATGCACAATTTCAAAACATTTCAAACATTTCAAACATTTCAAAACATTTCAAACATGCCTACAGCCCTACACCTATTTTACCATTCTACAACCCAACAAGTCATTTAGGAAAACGTCCGCTCTGCATTCAGCTTCACAGAAGACACTCGCAGCTGAATAAGAGCAGCATGAGAAGAATCACATATTTGCTCAAATATTACACTTTCTTTTCTTCTTTTATTATTTTTCTATTCATACACTGTTTAGATAGCTATGTAATGTTTGTTTTGTCTTAGTTTACCGACAGAGCTTACTGTGCTCACTTTGATTTAGCTGCACAGCACAGATAGCACTTGACATGATATGAGGACGGCCTCCTGTTGCAGTGGAAACATACAGGAAAGCGTCTCCAGGTATGTCTCCAGAGCTTATCAATAACTTCAATATCGAATGTAATAATGGCCAGGCATAGAAAGTATAATATTGTTGCTGCATGATACTGATAAAACTGAATCACATTTAGGTTGCCCAGGTTTGAGCTCTATACACACACATCCGTACATGCACACGCACACAATGTTCGGTTTTACCAGGATGTAAATCTGGCAACCCTAATAATGCAATCAGCGGCAAATGTAGATTATTACAAAATGGAAATTGTTTTTCAATAAAAAAACATGTTACCTTTACACTGTTTTTCTCGATTACGCTACTTGTTGGAAGAAGCTAAAGGCTGCAAATATTCTTTCACAAGGAAAAGGCAACGATCACTAAGATAACACACATGATAAGAAGGTTGTGTATTAGAACTATAACTTTTCAGTGCAATAGTAGCACAGCCTTTAAGGGCCCCATATTATAGGAATTCAAATTTTCCTCTATATACATATATGATCAAACATGTTAAAAATTGATGTTCTTTCAGGAGGTTAAACTGAAAGTTATTGCATTTTCAAAAATGCACCCTTTCTTTTACAGGCAGCTTCAGACTAACTCCAGTAAACGCATCACAACTGGACTTGATCCTGATTGGCTGCTGCTGCTGTCGGCCAATCAGGGTCCAGAATTGTGAGGACTTGGTCTTCAAATTCATTCAGTTTAACTAATTTAACTTTCATTGAAACAGAATAATATGGGACAAAGGAATACAGTGAGTTTTGGGGGAAATTGGCCTGTTGGTCAACTTGCCTGTTCAGTTGAACATAGACATTAAACATGGACACCAAAATCATCCTTGTGTTCCCAGTAGATCATTCGCTCTGGTGCTCCATGCTAACTCTTTTGCTTACACTATATTAACTGACTGCATGCTACTAGCATTAGCCAAAGTGAGACTGAACTCTTAATACAAAATTTATAGTGGTTTTTATTACATGGCCTGTAAAAATGAAATGTCATCAACTCAATATAACTCATGTAGCCAGGTTTATTTTTGGAACTATTTCAGATGAGAAACCACATACTCATCCGCTGAGCAGTGATTTTTAGCTGTACACAGTCTCCCATCAGCCACCACCTTCACTTCCTGTGGAAACAGGGAAAGTAGTCCCTGCTTGTTCAAAACAGTGTGTTTTTGTATCATTTTGTGTACATTTTACCAATCTTCTACATAAAACTGGATGATTTTGGTGTATGTTCTCATCCCTTCTCATCTCATCACACTGACCAACAGGCCAATCTCCCAAAGTCTTTGTACTGCAGGACACTGCTTTAAATTCTAATATTGGCACAGGTAAGCAAGAGCACTGCTTGGTTTCAGACTGCACAGCCGAGCTTGGTGTGCTCGGATGGCGATGATGTTATTTTGGAGAGTTCAGACCGTCTTCACCTCCGCTGCTCCATTCTGCTCCTTCTGTTCACTGCTGGACTCGGGTTTGGACTAGGGGCTGGACTCGGGGCAAGACTAGGGTCTGGACTCGGGACTGGACTAGGGGCTGGCTGTTCCACCGGCTGCAGGGGGACAAAGGCATTATTTTCCACATACACACTGGAAAGATAAAATGACTATGTGCCATTACTTCTATATGTATGTATGTATTGCTTCTTTATATTTTTTTGCATGATCTCCTTTATATCGAGATTATTCACAAGTGTTTGGCCAACTGGACTGATACTGACCCTGCCTGTCTCCCTGCCTTAAAGAGGCACTAACAATAAACAAATTTAGTCAATTAGTTTGGGTTTCAATGGAGAGTTTTTGTGTCCCATGATGGTCTACATGCTGTTTCAGAGGCTTTCTACCATAACAACAATGAAATTACGGGGAAACACTGAATACTTTTTTTGGGCATAAAAATGGTCAAATGTATAGATACTGAATATCAGCAGAAATTATCGCCTATTGGCAACTTCTAAACATATTGGTGTTGGTGTTGGTCTTCAAAAACCTTCATAGGTTGAACCCTAATATCGACATACAGTATGTATGTATGTATGTATGTATGTATGTATGTATGTATGTATCTGTCTATAAGTCTATCAATTTATCATTTGATAGGATGAAAAAAGCAGCTGTGAATGTTATGTGATTCAGTGGGATTTTTACCATTGGCCTACATAAAAACACTTCCTAAAATGTATTTGGCACTTGAGAGTTCATCATAAGATATCATGAGAAAAAGGTGTTTTATTGTAAAAGCAAAAAATATTGTTACAGTTTTATGAGACACTGCGATGATTCAGACGAGTCATTGCTTTATTCTGTATCATAAAGAAAATGGGTCCTGCTGTGGTTTGCTACAGGTCTGTGATTAACATAAACACCCTTACTGCGAAATGTTAACTGAGTAAAATTCCTGACATTAAATCATTCCATAGCAGAGAAATAGAGAACTCACCAGTCCCAGTGTTGGCTGAGGCACTGCCAGCCTGTGTTGCTCCTATGAGTAAAAGAAACAAACAGTTTCACACTAATTAACAGTTGGACACATTTGCTCACCGTTACACTTACAGGATTGAGCACAGACCCCTTGCTTTCACTCATCTGCAAATAACCTGTCAAGATATGAAGATTTCTATTCTAAAATGCTACACATCTATTTTCTACCTTTGGAAAACAAATCATCATATCTGAAGTCCATCATTCAGTATCGCTAAAATACAGAGGTTACAGCCTGTCAAAGTGTTAATTCCTCAGGCAAAAACTTCAGTTACCAATTATTCTGTAAAAGGACCATCAGTTATTTTAATTTCATGTACTGTTCTTCACATGCTGTAGTTGTAAATGAATGGATGGTTAGTACATAGGTAGAATGAGGTAGATGCTGTTACCCATTAGTGGTACCATCTCGTTTTCCTGTCGAAGGCTGTCTTTCCCTGTGAATCAAACAAAAAAAAACTTAAGTGCTTTGATTTTAGTCTATCTACAGTGCAGTCCGTGAGTATTTGGACAGCGGCACATTTTTTGTTGTTTTGGCTCTGTACTCCAGGACACTGGATACTAAATTAAACAATGTCAGCTCATGACTGACAGCTTTAATTTGAGTGTATTTACATCCATATCGGGTGAACTGTGTAGGAATGAAAGCCCTACACATCCACTAACCCTGTATATATAATCCCCCCCATTTTAAAAGCAGCAAAAGTAATTAACATAAAGTTAAATAAAGTTATGATGTAATATTTGGTTGCATATCCTTTCCAATCAATGACTGGCTGAAGTCTGCGACCCACAGACTTCACCAGACGCTTGGTATCATTCCTGGTGATACTCTGCCAGGCCTGTACTGCAGCCATCTTCAGTTGTTGCTTGTTTCGGGGGCTTTTTGCCTTCAATCTGGTCTTCAGAAAGTGAAAAGCATGCTCAGTTGGATTGTGGTCCGGTGATTGACCGGGCCAGTCAAGAACTGTATGTTTGGGATCATTGTCCTGCTGCATGGTGAAGCATCGTCCATTGAGTTTTGATGCATTCACTTGGATCTGAGCAGACAAGATGTTTCTGTATACTTTGGCATTTCATCCTGCTGCTGCCGTCAGCAGTGACATCAACAACAAGACTAAGAGTCTAACTTGAATTTTGTGGAAGTGTCTCTGCCGGGAATCAAACTCGGGTCTCCCGCTTGAGAGTCTGCAGTCTAACTCCCTGTGGGCCACGTGACCCATAAAGTGGTGAACCGACCGACCAACAATAACATCCATAGAGCCCCTGCTGCCGCGGGGCTAATAAACACAAGTGAGCCAGGTTCAGTGGAGCCATACATGCCCAAGTCATAACACCACCTCCACCATGTTTGACAGATGAGGTGGTGTGCTTTGGATCATGAGCTGTTCCTTTTTGCTCCACATTTTCCTCTTTCCATCACTCTGGTACAGGTTGATCTTTGTCTCATCTGTCCATAAAACTTTGTTCTAGGACTCCACAGGTTTTTCATGTAGCCTACTTTTTTGCAAACTGTAACCTAGCCATTCAATTCTTGAGGCTTACCAGGGGACACATCTACACCTAGGCCTACAACCCGGAGAGTGTTCTTGATCTGTTCACCAGTTGAAAAGGGGTTTATTCTGTCATCCACTACACTGGTCTTCTGTGGTCTACCAGGTTGTTTGCAATTGCTGAGCTCACCAGTGCGTTCTTGCTTCTTAACAATGTCCCAAACAGTTCACTTCAACACACCTAGGTCCAGATCTACTAACATGTCGCAATCCCCGGCACGGCGCAAAAGCAACTGCGGGTGAAACTGGTACTGCCAGCGCAAGGTATTTACTAAACTAGGGCATGCAAATGAGCAGAGGCGCACATAATTAAGTAGAATTGAGACTGCGCAAATATAAGGGCCAATGTGCACAACAACCCGTTTGTGGCAACTTAATGATGGGAAAAAAGAGGAGCAGATTGCTCTCCAGTGGAGCTGGAAGTGTTGGTGGCAGAGAAAACCCCAAAGAGCTCTCTGCTGCAAAGATACCAGCATGTAAAAAAGACACTCTGGAACGACATAACAAATAAAGTGAATGCAGCATGAGAGCATCAGAAGCACAATTTTGCGGAGGTAAAAAGCGCTGGTAGGATATGAGGTGGTGATCCCTTGCTACAAATAAAGCCTCTGCGCAAGCTACCTGTGGTGTTCCCTCTGAGGAAGAGCCTTAACTCCCTTGGAGGAGTAAGAGCAGGAGAGCCTGACTGAGACGCAGGTGCCAGTGTGGGACAGATGGAGACCTTGTGAAGGTACGGTTAAATATGGCTGGAGAAGCCACACACACACACCACTGTCATGACAATTATTACGCACAAATGTTTTAGTTGCATTGTTTTCATCAAGGCAATGTTGCTGAGATATTGGCTCATAATAACTGTCAGCAAATTGAGAGAAGAGCATGCGACCTTTCCTTTTTGTATATTTGACTGAGCGACTCTGTGAGACATTTGCTGTAGCAGCCTTGGCATTTGTGCTTACAGCGCACAGCCTGCTAGCCAGTCAGCTGGTTGACTAAAACTTTAGCTAGCAACCTCCTGTGCCATTACCTGAGTAAAATTCCTGACTTTAAATCATTCCGTAGCAGAGAATTAAGAGTTCTCACCTGAGTCAGTGCTGCCAGAGCCAGTGCTGCCAGAGTCACTGGTATTTTCGTTTGCTCCTATGAAGAAACAAACAGTTTCACACTAATTAACAGTTGGACAAATTTGCTCACTGTTACACTTAGAGGATTGAGCACAGACCATTTGCTTTCACTCATCTGCAAATAACCTGTCAAGGTATGAAGATTCACATTACATCTATTTTTTTTTACTTTGGAAAAAAAATCATCATATCTGATGTCCATCATTCAGTATAGCCAAAATACAGAGGTTACAGCCTGTCAAAGTGTAATTTTTTCAGGCAAAAACTTCAGTTACCAGTTATTCCATAAATGGACCATCACTTGTTTTAATTTTATGTACTCAGTTAATTTGTGCAAGTGGTATCATATTATTAAAGTGGTAGATTTCTCATTTTGGAATTCTTCACATGCTGTAGTTGTTACCCATTAGTCCTGCCTTCTCACCTTCCTTGTTAAGGCTGCCTTTCCCTGTGAATCAAACAAACAAAAAAACACTCAGTGCTTTGACTGATGTTAGTCTATCTACAGGATGTATCCATCTATTAATCCATCAATCTGTTCAATGATAAAAACAACTGTAAATGTCATATGATTCAATGGGATTTTTGCCATAAGCCTACATAGGCATACTTCCTTACATGTAGTTCAGGTTTCATTATCATAACCTAACCCGAGATTTCATAGGAAGAAGAGGAGGAAACATGTTGTACTCTATCAGCAAAAAACAGCGTTCCAGTTTTCTGAGACACTGCGATGACTCTCACACAAGTCATTATTTCATTCTATAATAGGTCTTGCCATAGTTTGGTGAGTTACATAAACATTCTTACTGCGAAATGTATGACCTGTGCCATTACTCAAGTAGAAATCCTAACTTTAAAGCTGCACCAGGCAAGAATATTATGTAAAAATGCACCTGCATCATGTAAAAATGCACCTGTCTTATCAGCCTAAATCACAATATGGGGCTGCAACAGAGCAGAGTGTCCCATCCCCACTAATTGAGATGCCATAGATTCACTCTTTGCCCAAATTAAATTCTGACACAATAATACTGACACTTCCTTGTTATTGAAAGCATGAAGTCACAGGTATCCCACAGCTCTGCTGGCTCCGCCCCCATTCTCCTTCATTGGAGGCAGTGACTCGAAAGTGCTTTGGGTCGTGCAACAGAGGAGGTTGGGGACAGGGCCAGCAGAGCCTTCAGGCAGACAGCAGTAGGGCACGCAACTGTTAACACTTTCACCTTCTTTTCATACTTTGGTGGCCATACAAGCTTCAGTGAGGTTTCAACTGACATGGGGGTTAGTAGATAATGACAGAGTTTTCTTTTTGGAGTCAACTGTTCCCTCAAACCATTAGATATCATTAGATATCTGTGTTTCAGTTCCGATCAATCAGAAACAGGTACCTAATTTGGCACTAGTTCAATACCCAACCTTATTCACCACCTCCACCAGCCACTAAGAAGAAGAAATTTAGGTCAGGAGTGGCCCATTTACTGATGCAACAGGACATGATTTCTGGGTAATGAAGTCCTTCAAACTTTCAAAAATTCAGTTATCTCTTACTGCCACTTGGGGCCAAAGTGCCAACCTGCCTACTGCAGCTTACAATCATTCAAGAGCAATACTCACCAGAGTCACCGCTAACAGACTCTTGTGACCCTACGAAGGAAAGAAATTGTATTTAAGTATGTAAAGATGTACAGTATGTATGTATGTACATAATGTATGTAGGCATGTATGTATGTACCCATTAGGGCTGCATGACATGGAAAAAATATTCAATGTGAGATTAACTTGTTAGATATTGAGATGGCAATATGAACTGCGATACAACAAATATTTAAGTGTATCAGACGTACTGCAAATGTACACTGTGAAAATGAATAGCCGATGGCTGGTGTGTATAAAATGAAATCAAAAGAGATAATTTTCAGTGTTTTAGTGTTTAAACAACTATTTTTCTACCCTGCTACACAACAGAACTCGAGATCCAAGGCAAGCATCAGACTGTAAAAAACGATCTCCAGTCAGCAGGGCTGCTGGTCACTGGGATGTGATGTAAATGTAAATGAAATATGACAGAAATGTACACAGCAGGATTTACTAAGCTTAAAACTTAGTGGTGATAAAACGTCTCCTGCAAATATGGTCATGTTCCGCTGGCTCCCAGTCTTTTCCCAACCTTAGTAACCTACTGCAAGACCGCCAGGTAGACAAAGCACAAGTCCCAGCTCAGAGTCTTTCCCTCTATTGACTCTTTGAATCCAAAGCCGCCTTTGGCCAGCTTTGCTCATTTCAGTAGGAAATCGGAAGACGCCAAATTCATCACCACGTGAATGAGGCATTGCAGCCCCAAACAGCAGAGGTTTTGGCCATTTTGTAGTTTGAAGCCAAGCTTGAAGCCAAGCTGCTGTTTCACTTAACACTGCAGCTTCGTTTCTCATCCGGAAGTGTAGGAAAGCCTTTTGTGTCCCAACATTTTGATTTGTCCAATTCTGATATCGCAGCACTTTGCGATGTGTTCTATCTCGTTCTTATCGCAATGACAATAAAAATACGATATATCGTGCAGCCCTGGTATCCATCTACATATCTGCTTGTTTGTTTTCTATTTATTTATTCACTGAAGCTAAAGTGGAAGCTGCAGATAAAATGTACTGTAATAATGTTAGGTTTTGGAATCTTACCTTTGCCAGTATTTGCAGTGTCGTTGTTCCCTGAAAAATTACAAGTAGTAGTGGATTAAGGTAATGGAACATCCAAACACTTTAACATGAACCCCTTTTTCATGTTAAATGAAAACTACATATTGAAAACTATCAATAAATTTGTCCTTATGCATGGAGCTCAGTCAAAAAAGAAGCCACCTCACTCACTGTAACCAACTAGAGAACAAAAAACTTCCTTAAATAAGCTAATGATTGACAGACCATTTGTCTGCATGACCTATGAACACCTTGCACAGTCAGTGATAAAAAAAACCCACAACAGACACCTTTGCACCCAATAATCATCAATGATTTCATACAAACTTTGTCACCATTTGTGGGTTAATAGATCGTTCTTCTGTTAATTGGGCTTCTGTATGAATGCTCACCCTGGATCATGGCACAAAGGACTCTAATATCAAACCCTGTATTGGTAAATACAATATGGACATGTGGGTATGCATACATACCTGTGTATTTACATGTATGTGAATAAATTTAGTTTTATTTTTTCTCTTGGTTTAAATAATTTTAAATCTGAGCTCTATTGAGTTAAATGAGTTGGGGGGGGGTCAGGGTAAAGGAATATGGACGGTATGATAAGGCATTTTTTGTGTTCATTCTTTTTCTGTTTTATGTTCCATTGTTCTGCCTTTCTGCCCAAAACAGCGATATAAATTGGTCATAAAACAAATACCCTGCAGTGATCAAGTTGGCAGGTAGTTACTATATGACAGGCAGGCAGGCACAGTGGATATCAGGAATTTAGAGCAACCAACTGCTCTATTAAGGCAGTGATATATGGTGCAACTTTTGGGCAACTCTAAGTGTCAGCATTACTTTTACAATATGACATGGCATAACAGTGCATAATGTTACACAACATTGCGCAATGTAACATAACATCATATCATCCTGGCAACGTCTTTTTAAAACAAGTATTATATCATATTGTATTGTACTGTATTATGAGTTTCATTCCAAAACGGCAACATATTTATTTTGGTGAAATGTTGTTAAACACATCTCTCAATATTTCAGAAGGACAGATGATTCAAATCTCAAAAACAGAACTCAAAAACAGTGGACTTAACTTCCTGACAGAAAACATTTTGTAGGAGCTGGAAACATTTGTTTTCAAAGGATGGAAATGTCATTTTGGAATTAAACTCTCTGGTCTAGAACACGTACCATGTGGGCCCAACACCGTGACTACCAATCCAGGCTGGGGTCCTTGGGGTATTGGCAAATAGGGCAAAGTTGGTGTTTGGTTGATCAGCCCTGATCCTTTCTGTTTCACTGCTGTGTAATAAAGGCAAAAAAAAGTAATGGAAAAAATATGGAAAAACAGTTCAGTCAAACAATCTATTCATGCATTGTTGAGAGAAGACTATTGTTATATTTTGCACCTACCAAATGGTCCTTTCTTCTTAAGATACATGATCAGCAACACAACCAAGAGAATTATCACCAACAGACCAGCAGCAGCACCTCCTCCGATGATTCCAGTGTTGTCAGACTTAACAGTGCGATCTAAAACACAGGAACAGTCACATCAATCACAGCACCTGCGTTCAAGCCCGCGTGTATTAGTGACATCGATTAATTGCTGCATCCCTAGTGTGGGATAACATTTATTCTTTAAAAAAAAAAGAAAAAAAAAAGGGGGCAACAGCAGTTGCTATGAGCAACACAAGTTTTTGTGGTAAAACAATTCACTTTCAACAAAATTGCAACTTCATGTACCCTACAGATCAGGTTAGTTTTAATTTAGTTTATTTGTTTAGTCCTAAAACATAGAAATGTTTCTAAAACATAGAAACATAAAACATAGAAGCGAAGTGATAAATAGTGATAATAGTGTTAAAATCGGATCATAAAAAACAAAATGAGATGCAAATGACTAATATATGCAGGTGAGATAAAACATCTGATCTCAGAAGAAACAAGAAACAAATTAACAAAACAACAGACCATGAAGGTGTTGGTCTATTCCTGAGGGGATCATGGTATCCAGGCCCTCGAGGCTTTGGCTGCGGCCTGGACACACTTTACAGAAATGGGTTTGTGACCAGAACATTATGAGTTTGGATCCCTGAACAGACAATCTGAAAATCTGGGCTGGGTGAACCGAATGAGTGACGCTCTCCGCTCCAACAAGTATCTTCACACTGTACGGTGCTTAACCTCCATCAGGTTGTACTGGGCAGCTCCCAGTTGTGGATATGTGGAACTGTATTAATGTGAAGAAGGGCGATGCTGGTAAAGGACCATGCAAAAAAACACTATTCTATTTTGATTTGGAAAAATAAAAAATAAAAATAGCCTCTTACCCCACTCCTGGAAACCTCTCATGTTGGACGCTTTGTGTTCCACGTCGCAGGTGTAGTTAGCAGGGTCAGTCTTTAAAATCTCAACGCTCATCCTGATCTGGTGGGTGTTGTCCTCGTTTGGTCGAACGCCTGTGGAACACAACCCGTCCCTCTCCGTCAAAACACGGCCGTCCCTCCTGATGTGCATGATGATGTCTTTTGGGTAGAAACCTGTGGCCATGCAGGTCAAAATGATGTTGCTCTGAGTTTTGGCCTGCTTCGCAAACACATACATGTCTGGTGGAGCTGCAAAGAGAACAAGGACAAGTGAGTTAGCGTAGCTGTAGCTGGTGGCCAGGCAGCTGCAGGTAGCAGTAACTGTAGGCAACGTATCAGTGTCTTCAGATATTTGATAAACACCAAAAATACTTTCATCATCAACTGAAAAAAGACAATTGGTTGAAGCCGATTGCTAATCATTCACCAATAATATTGCTATTATTACTACAGCTACTACACCTAAAGCCAATAATGATACAAATACTAATAGTAATAATGATAACTACTACAACAACAAATAATAATGATACTAGGGATGGGACGATATATCAAAATTCAATACAAAGATGTGACAATATTAGTATGTTGTGTCAGGAACATGAATGGTGATATCAGCTCCATGTTATTCTGCTGTAGTAATCACTAATGAGACTCTTGACCATCACAGTTTCACAAGCTCTCCATCCAAATTATATTATTGTCACTTTGTAATGACATTTTTAAATTGTTGTTTACATTCTAGCAGCCAATGGCATCGCTGGAAAGATTTGTGTCTCAGAAATAAACAGTAATGACAGTAGCTTTACAAATATATCAAATGGCTACTCTTAAGTGTTTGGGGTCTGAGCAACAAAACCGTTCATACTTTCCCAAACATTTCAAGACCTGGAAATTATCAAATTTATTTTTCACACTTTCCAGACCAGCATAGTAACCGGCTACACTACTTAATATACTATTAATAAATCTAAAACTAAAGAAGCTAAACAAATGCAGATTAATGCCATACATACAGGCATTTTGGAGCTGCTTCTCGCCATAATGCAGGAACTTGTTCAGCCACTCGACACACTCTTTCTCCAGGTAGCCTTTGGTGTAGTCGTTCAGGACCTGGACCTCATCCCACTTCTTCTTGGTCTGTAGCCCATAGTTATCCGGGGCAATCCAGTGCGAGGTGGAATCATCAAAGGACAGGAAGTCATTTCCATCGTAACTGTACATGTCCATGCCCCGGGTGAACTTGGTCGAACCGTCATGTTGGGTGTCGACCACACAGCCGTGCCTCCACTGAAGAACATGGGCGTCTGAAACCAGACAGATTTGCAATTTCAGAGGTAAATACTGACCAATCAAACAAATCAACAATTGATAATGAGGGGATGGATGAATGGATAGATGGATAGATAGATACACAGTGGGAGTGGTCAGAAAACCTGAATATTTTAATATTTGTTTACAGTGGCCTGTAAATTAGCATTTTCCCAATAGTGAGGAGTAAGTAAGTGAAGAGGTAATATATCAGTCATTTGCTCTTTTGGCTTGAGAACGGCTTTTTAGCCTTCGTAGCTGAAATGTGTTGGGATGCTCGCAGCAGGAGTCAGAAAGTGAGTTTTGAAAACCAGAAACCTCAGTACTTGGCCAAATGATCGTTGTGTATCACAGTCATTGTGGGCTATGGGGCAGAAAAAAATCCCCTTTAACAGAGTGGAACTATGTACAGCTCAAGCTGAGTAAGAGCTATGGCGTAGATCAGCCACTAGAGGGCTTCTGGTGGAATTTAAAGCTACATTATGCAACCTTTTTTAAAGGTAAACAATAAAAATTAAAATAACAATAAAGAAATAGGATATATTATACATTATCAGTCTGTGTGTCCATACTTAAATTTGCTTTTCAATAATGTTTAGGAGGTTTTGGCGGTGCACATACAGTAATATAACCACTCAGTATCCTAGAGAGCATACAGTAATTTACGTGATCCTCTGTATCCATTAAGTGCACTGAATGCACCTTAACAGACAGACAGACAGACAGACAGACAGACAGACAGACAGATCGATGCCCATGCAGACTTCACAGATCTTACCCGTGTCATTCTGCCTCATGCGTTTCATCAGGATGTCGATGTTCACTTTAAACCACTGCTCCTTGCTCTGGCGTGACCGCGTGCCTTTCTCCCAGTAGTCTGAGCCCAGCCTTTCCTCCATCCACGGCTGTTTGGGAACCTTCTTCTGGCTCAAGCTGTCGTAGTAGTCGATCATCCGGTCGTCCAGCAGACCCATGGCCGTGAACTCGTGGATGCCGGGGAGCTGGACGGGCTTGGAGAAGGCCGTGTAGATGTAGGTGAGGGAGTGTTTCTCTGAGAGTCACAGACAGGGAGACAGGTAGACAGACAGACAGGTAATTCATGGGAATGAATGAAGCATTTATTTAAAGGATAGAACTGGTATAATCTTACTTTTGACTCTTGCCACTATCAGTTTGCCTTAAACAATTTATGCCAAGAAGATGACCAAAAAATTATTTTCCTGTATTTTTATATCAAGATTACTTTTACTTCCTGGAAAACAGAGTATCGTTATTGATGACATCATGCTGTACCAAAAGGCGTAAATAAAAATTCCAGCAATAAAACATTGCCCCTCCGCCCGTCCCACCAAATAAAACTGCCTCTCTCTCCCTGACTGATCTCCCATTGGTTTACACTTTTGATTGATCCCTCATCCCCATGTTATGTCCCGCCTCAACATCCTGTTTCAACAGTAAATACACATTACATTAATCACATTACAGAAGCAGTTTATCTAAATGCAGATTCATTGTGACGTTAAAAGATAATACCACAGTAATTTTATTTTTTTTCCTATCTCCATTATTGCCCATGAAAACACTAAACCCAGCGATGTATTTGCCAGTCAGAAGTCAGACGCTCCTGTTGTTTTCAAAAATACATTAAAACATTTACAAATGTAATCCATCATTTTAAATTAGACGTATATCGTATTTTTTCCCAACAAGTCTTTAAAAGGCCACAATCGTCACAATCATTACTTCATTGAAATCCTGTCAGAAGTCGTTCCATTCTGCCAGAACTGAAAGTGAAGATCACTGTGCGTCTTGTGACAGACTTTTAGTTTCAATGGTTTTGTTTTGCCTCTTCACTGCCACAAATACTATTTAACAGTGCACAGTAATGGAAAAAGTGAAAATAGTCCCCATTAAATGCGACAATTAGCTGCGTGGTAAAGTGCACGGTCAAATGCTTTACTACCAATTTAACAGGAAAAAGAGGTGTAAACACACCTCTTGTCGTGAAATTTGAAAACAAAGTTTGTTTTGATTGCCAGTTTTGAAAGCAAACAGCAGGGGGCAACAGGTGTATTTTATGACAGAGGGTAAACTCAGAGGCCTCCTTCAAGTCCCTTCGTAAAACTCACTTTTTTAGACTTGCTTCTAATACCTGATTCACTGCTTTTATGTTCTTTTGTTTTTACATTTGCGTGCCTCTTGTTTTAATTCCATTCTTGTTTAATGTTGTTTTCCTGATTGTTACTGCTATTATTATTATTCATTTCCGTGTGAGTTTAAAGTTTACAGTCAACAACCAATGCTGTTTGTGAATCTGTTCCGACCGCATTTATCACTCCATGTCAAAAATATCCAAACAATGTTGTCTGTCCGCCACAGTGACAGTACTGTATTCACAGGTGCAGCCCTGCCCAAAGCTCTCAGAGCAAAATCCACCCACAACAGAGTTCACACTTTATTATACGAGCCAACCTCTCCTCCTCTCTCTGTACAGGAGATAATGTCATGCCAATCATCTCATAAAATCTGGCAGTATAATCTTTCCTTGCTTACTGGCACACAAAACATACTGACTTTTCTTAAAGTGTCCACCTGTCATTCCTACAGTCTAATTACACCAAAATACACCATGGGATGCAGAAGTGGGAAGCGGACCAGTTTTACAAGTTGACATTTTTAATGAACATATTTTATTTCGGATATGGGAAATTCCTTACTCTTCATGTGATTTCTTTAAGTATTTTAAAGAGTTAAAATTTATGAAAAACATTAATAATAAATAAATAAATAAATCAGTAAATGTCCATGCCTAATATCCTCTTATTTTGATACTGTCTCTTCTGGTATCAATGATACTAACCTCAGCTAACTTGTTCTGTGCGTGCGTGCGTGCGTGCGTGTACATACTGTATATGTATTGACGCTTGTTCCTTTTGTTTCCTTGCCTTAATTTTCTCCTTTAGTACATTTTAATACTTTTAAGTATTTGACATGTTCCCTTTCTTATTATGCACATTTCTGCCTTAACAAAACAAAAGCAATATATATATTGATTATATAGATTTTGAGAAATTTAAGGTAACTTTTCTTCATATGCGCTATTGTCACCATACTGTATAGCCTACTTGATATTGCATTTCTGGAACTATATCCAAAATATACTTTGACCATTAAAAATGTCTTACATTTCGAATTTATGTCTACACATCTTTTTTTTTCTGTTTTGAAGCATATCTTTAAACACAATTTTTAAACTTCCCATTTAACAATTTAAACTCAAATTATCAAACGAAATACAAAATTCAAAGTCGTCACAGCTGTCCACTTTGACTTTCACTTTTACACTTGCTTACATAGGTAGGCAGGAAACTCTTAACTTACCGCTGTTTACCGTCAGTATTGTCCCAAATAGGACAAAATATGCGATTAAATACATTTTGAACACAAAGCAGACTACATTCACGTTTCTGAAAGTCGGTATTTTAGCCCAAATCCCCGCTGACACGGCGTCTCGCTCCGCTTCTCTCTGCTGCCTCGACACGACTGAAGACTTTGCCCCGTAGTCAAGTAATTACGGCGCATTCAGGTGCTGCTCGTAAAACCGAGAACTTGTGCTGCGTCCCCTCACATATAGGTTTCAGAAAAGCTAAATTACGGACTTTTTAGGACCTTTTTGGTGCTGCTTGGAATTCCATTTATGACCAATTTAACCACCAAGAAAATGGTCAAAACAGTCTATTTTTGATTGAACATGAACATTGAACATGCTAATGAAACTATAAAAATTGATAAAAACAACAACAACAACAACAACAACAACCAATAAATGGATACAATGACCAACTGTGTTTATCAATTAATTAATTATTAAAAATAGGTGGGTGTTGGGTGTGAGTGTGATTAGTTATGCTTTAATTGTATGTTTTTAATTCCATATTATATGTGTTTCTTTTGTACTGTCTTATAAATTAGCACACCTTCACCCAGAAGAGGCACTAGTGAAGTGAGTGAGATCACCCATGTGTAGTATTTTGTTAGATGTTTTGTAGTAATTTTAGAACAGCCAAGAGGCTTAAAAACTGATTAGTTCGTCCATCCGTGGTTGAAGTAGGGCTCATTGTAAAATCAGCTGTTAAAATGTTTGATCTCTGGGCTTCCATGACACACAAGTTTACAAACTGAAAAGGATCACCTGAACGCACCACTAGTGCTACTTCCTTGTAGATAGGGATTTTTTTTATGACCAAGTTCAATGTCTGTATCATGTTGAAACCAGGGTCATACCAGCAGCAATTCATATCAATAAAGCAATTCATGCCTGCTAAAAAATAACTAAAACTCATGTCTGTATTACAAGCCAAGCTGACTGACAAGTTACTGATAAACCTGATTTTCAATACATTTGGATTATTCAAAACATGTCTACATGTTAACATTGCACTAAAAAGACATTCTATTGTCTGTCATCATTGTAGACTTATAATGTGTGTACATTTGTAATGTAACGTTAGCCTATGTATTATGATTTCAGTCCTCTTTGACTGTCAGTGGAAACCAGACTGAGACGTTTATGGCCTTATATTTATAATGTGTACAGACCATGTAAGGCTGCATTTTATCGTCAAATAGTTGAATATGATCCAAAGTGCTGAGACTATATTCAATTTGGGACAGAAAATGAAAATGCAGACCAGACCTACACTGTGAAAATAAAGTATCCTCGTCAACAGTCTGAAACGTCTGAAAGTTGACGACGGTTATAAGTTACTAGCTAGCTAATATTAGACAGCGCCCCGCGGCCCGCACCCCCCAAAAACAGACCGGCCCAAAACAAAACCCATGAGACAGGGAAATGAGGCGGATAGCTTCAGTACACAACCGTCCTCTATTATCTACACCTCCATATACGCCTGCTAGCCTCATCAACGTTTTCCGTTAATACTCCAAAACGCCATTTTTCACTGGCACATAACAAGGAAATAAACGCTGTATATCGACTAAGCTGCTGCGCAATCGAGACGTTTTTTACTTTCGCTTTAGAAATGTGGCCGACTACAGTCAACTTACCGCATCCCACCGGGTCAAAACCGAGCCATAGCTGTGGCAAAAACAAAAATAACCAGGTTGTCCGTTGAATCATGGTGTCACACGCGCTGCTTCTGATTTAAAAACACAAAAGTTTATCCAGCAGCAGCCCGGGAGAGTCAGCTCGCCTGGCTCGTGCCTGCGTCCTGTTCAGTTCTGCGTTCCATCCAATAAAATAATTCAGGGCAGGTTGCTAGGCAGAATACATCGAAGTAGTTTGTCGTCTTATCAGCAATGGAGAAGATTGGAACCTGACTAGCTGGGAGAAACTCTGACTCAGTCGTAGTATTACACAACATTACATTACATTACATTACATTACATTACATTACATCACTGCATTGGCTTCCACTGTGCCACAGAATTGATTTTAAAAAAATTCTGCTGCTTGTCTATAGCTCCAAAATACACCTCTGACCTGCTTTTAGGATATATATTTATTGTTATTTAGCCTTTATTTTACCAGGAAGTCCCACTGAGATTCAAAATCTCTTTTCCAAGGGAGACCTGCCCAAAAAATAGCAGCAATAAAACATACAATACCGTGGAAAATTCAAAAAATATGTAAAAAAAAAACAACAAAAAAATGAAATGAAAAGCCTTTTCACCAAAAACAGTTCTGATTCTGTTAAGTTTAATATGAGCTACCCAGACCCCTCAGGTCACCTGGGACTGCTCTGTTAGTTGTTTCCCAGGGTGAAAACTAAATGTGGTGAAGATGATTTTCGTAATTACACTCCCAATTACTGGAATAAACTTCCAGATGCACTGAGGTGTGACTGTGACTCCCACTGTCACCTCTTTAAAAGTAGGCTCACAACATTACGGTTCCTTTTATTTGTAGGTGTAACAGGTAGCTATTATTTGTATATTTTTATCTTTTATAATCCTTACATAACTATTTTTTCTTTCTTTCTTTCTTTTTAATGTCATTTTATGAGTTGATTGTTGTGATTATTATCTTTTCTTACCTATTTTATCTTTCTTTTTTTTTATATGTAGTATATAATAATATACAGTAGGCTAGAAGGCTACACCTCCCACCTCTTTTTTCATTGTTCATAAATTAAGTTTGGTTTAAGGTCAGAGAGACAGGGATAAACGGTGTAGGGTCTCTTTGGGTTTCAGCCCATGAAGAGTTAAATCATTCTAATATAATGTCTGTGTTCCCACTAGAAAAAAACCCATCCAAAACAACAAGTAGATTTTATTCTAATATAATTGATCATTACCAGGTGACATTTCAGTCTGCAGATCTCTCTGAAGACACATAAGACATTTTACTTTGCATTTTAGACATTCACAAGAAACATTTACACGTTGAGTAGATGTTGATAGCCTACGACACCAATGTTGAAAGCCAGTGTAAATATATCGGCAAAATGAAAGCGGAGACGACATCTGTAGCTGCTGCCTGCATGAAATCTGTTTGACCACCCCAAAATCCTGAGTTATGATTGGCTAATGGTCATGTCTGAGGCAGGACCATCAAGCCAGCATATTTTTTTAATTTTTTTTTCAAAACCATGCTCCTGTGTTCCAAGAAACCTTCCTTCCAGCCATGGGGAGCAAAGAGGAGACCAAACCAGGGATCTTTTAATGTGACAAAAAAAGGATGTCAGACTAAACTGAATGGGAAAGATAAAGCACGCACCTAAGGATAAAAACCAAGAGCTAATGTTAGTAGCCTAAATTTTTTTATATGCATACAGTGCCACCCTTGCTTGAGTCTGTGCCCCACCTTGGCCCCCCCAGTGGCCTGGACACGCCACTGAATTCAGGACCTAAATATCTTCCTGATCTCAGTTCAAATCAACTTCCAAATCTGCTTTAACATAGACACTGATGAAAAAAAAATACAGTCTACACCAGTGAGTCTCCACTTTTTTCATATCATGGACCCCTAATTTAGTCCACATTAGAGCCACAGACCCCCATTTGATGAGATTTTGTCTCTCGGACCCAAATCTGAGAATATTTTTATTATCAGATATGATTTTGTCCAGAATCCCATGACTGTCTGTATTGTAGGTAGAGAGAAAACAGAGAAACTATGATCAGAACAGGCATTATTCTACATTCTCTAATTGTGTTAACTTATTGTAAATTAAATAATGGTGATACTTAACAATTCATCAATTTTCTGCGGACCCCCTGGAACCCCCTCAAGGCCCCTTTGTGGTCCCCGGACCCCACGTTGAGAACCGCTGGTCTACATCTCCCAACTTTTTTTTTTTCATTGTTCATCATTAGTAACAATCACAACCACAAATAACCACACAAGGCCCTCCTTCTAATATACTATATTTTATTACGTGTTGGTAGACTTTGGATTCAACATAGATGCTTTAATATTTATTATCCACATTTGCAGAGAAGCTTTCACATTTGACACGCTGACGATGAGTGAACATGCTCTGACCGCTGTGTGGACTTGGTCTTCCTGTCCGTCCGTCCGTCTGTCCGTCCAACAACAACAAAGTCTCTCACTGGTTCCTCTGGACTCTGTTCTTCTGTCTGGTGTCGCCTCAGGAGGAGAAACACTGCAGGACTTTAACATTTGTCGCACAGAAACTGAAAAGATTGGGACAAAATTCTACTTTGTTTTTCTATGTATCTATTTATCTATGCATTTTATTTCTGTTATTTCATCTCCCCTCTCGTTGAGTTTTGTTGTTTGTCATCTCGATAGGGGGTCAAGGATTTATATAGCTGCATCTTTTTTTCTTCTTTCTGATATATCAAATATTTGTATACTATGTGAACTTCTGTGCAATCTGCAGAAAATCTTGTAGTGCTTCTCTACTTTTAAGGCAGTGATCCACAGGGCAACTTTTTCGGCAACGATCCCCAAGGAGTTGCCTCGGTTTTGCTGATTCAATCCCATGGCAACATCTTGTTGCCGGGGATCTTAAGAGTGGATTTTGACCCTGTATCTGAGTGTGTTGCCTGTTGCTGGGACCGTTGCCCATCTACGTTGCCTAAAATATTGCCGAGTGAATCACCCCCCCTCATAATGAATCACCTCCTCATGATTTCGCTCTCTTTCCTGCTCCCGTCAAATTCCCCTTTTCCTCTGTGAACCCCCCCCCCCTCCCGTCAGTTCCACCCCTCCTCCTCCGCCCCCTCCCTCCCTCCTTCCCTCCACCCCCCCTCGGTCCGTCTCTTGCCGAAGCGGAAGCCGAACCCTCCTTTCTCCCGGCTGAAGGCCTGCAGCCCTCCGGCGATGGAGGTGAGGGCTTCGTTCCTCTTCCCTCCCTCCCCCTCCTCTCCTGCGTCCTGATAGGTCAGGCCGTCCAGACTCTGACCCCCGGGGAAAGGCGACAGCGGCCGGACCGTCAGCTCGCCCCTCTGGGCCCTCAGCAGCGCCTCCCGGCCCCAGCCCCCCTCCTCCGGCCGGGGGTCCCGGGGCCCCAGAGCGGCCCGGAGCCGCAGCAGACCCGCCTCCCACTCGGGGGCGGCGGCGGGGAAGTGGGGGTACGAAGTGACGGTCCAGGGGATGGGGGTGAGGAGGGCGAGGGAGAGGAGGGCGAGCCGGGGCAGTGAGGCGCAGGGGAGGAAACACAGTCTCATCTGGAGAGAGAAACAGACCAAGTAAATGACTATAGAGGCCATTTTGTGTTTTTTATCGTGTCACTTCAGTGTTTTATCACTATGCAAATTAAAGCAATATTCCACTTAGTTTTAACATGGAGGTTATTCGCCTCTTCACCGCCATGAACACCAGAATATAAACTAATCACCAAGATCAAACAACAGATCCTGCTTTAAGACAACAAAGCACCCTGGGTCCATCCTCATTTTGCATTTCTATTCTTGGTTTACACTAAAATTATTATTTAAAAATAAAAGTAGATCCGGTCTCCCAAACAGGAACTATCTCTCCTAAATGGTATCCCTCCGCTGTGTTCTCTTCTATCAATAAAAAAGCTGTTTGGTGAGATTCTGTTTTGAAGCGTCGGACCAACAGTCAGCTGGAAATCACAGCAGCAGATCTGATGCTGAATCTGTTCACCAACGTGTTCAATGTCAGTTTCCATTCAAATGAATGGGAAGAAAAAATCTGAACGCTACAAACTCGTCCAGCTGCATCTGATCTTACTGAGGAGATTATATTCTGGTTTTCATGGCGGTCAAGAGCCGAAAAACCTTCATGTTAAAACTAAGTGGAATATTGCTTTAAATAAAGTAGGCTGAGACATTGTAAGAAAAGCATGATGACAAACAATATAACAGTAAGGCAAACATGCTGACTAATTTAAAGAAAAAATGCAAAAAGATATGCAAATCAAAGCACTCCAGGATCTTCTAATTAACAATATTCAGACACATCACCTGATAATAGGCAAGAGGAATTCACTCCAATCAAAAATTAATATAGCAACTCCCAAAGACAGACTGCAACATTATTTCTCTTAAAATATTGTTCAAAACTGACATGTTTCAGTGTCGAAACATGCCAGTTTTTAACAATAAAGAGAAATAATGAGGAAGAAATAAAGAGAAATAATGTTGCAGTCTGTTTTTGGGAGTTGCTGAGAATCTTCTTCATGTTATTGAGACTTTTTGACAAACACCGCTTTCCCAAAAACAGAAAAAAAAGAATATATTTTGCATGCATTTACATTTACAATATTTTAAACACTTTTGTTCTTCTGTACCCCTTTCACAAGAAAAGACACAATCCTCAAATCATTTTCACTTAAACTGAATCCATTAACATCTGTCAGTTTTACCAGCCACTGTGGCAAATGACCAGTTTGTGTTCAATCAGGCTTTCCTTGTTTTGTGTGTAAAGTTTCATTGAGGAATATAGAGTAAAAAAAAAAAAAAGGTATCCAAGACTTTTCTTTACAATTTTCACAACAATTTACATTTTTCACAGCAGAAAAAAAACAGAGAAATATCCTCGTGTTCCCCTCATTCCTACTTCTAAAAACTACTTTGGCTGCTCAGAAATGAAGTTGGACAACAAACGTGAGCTGTAGGAAAAGTTTTCTCCAAAGTCCACACACACTGCCGGTCACCAGTCTGCACCCACCTGACTGAATGTTGTGTGTTTCATTCTCTTAAAGCCATTTTGATCTAAAGGCTTCTGCTTAAATGCTTGAAATGAGTTTCTTAGTCAAATATAAATAGTGAAGTTGATCCTATGTCTGAATTTCTTTCCAAAGCCTTTGCCTTTCCATCAAGGCAAAGGGCGCCTACTGTAAAAAATCTAAAATATAAGATAGTTTTGATTTGTTTAACACTTTTTTGGTCGCTGCATAATTCCATTTGTGTTATTTCATAGTTTTGATGTCTTTACTGTTATTCTAAAATGCGAAAAATAGTAAAAATGAAGAAAAATGTGGTGTGTTCAAACTTTTAACTGGTAGTGTATAAGAACAACAACAACAAAAAAATGAAAAAATAAAGCAGGAAAAATCACTAAAAAAGAAAAACAAGAAAACAATTCAGTCACTTCCCATCGCTTACCTTTGCGCTGTTGGGTAACTTGCCTTGTCTCCTTTAGTGTCCCTCGCCTCTGACTTTTTAAATCCCCCCCCCCCCGCCCCCTAACCTCACCCCCTCGCCCCCCCCCTCGCCCCTGGGTCACACAGTCACCCTCTCCTCTGCTCTCACCCCATTGGCTCCTCACCCTCGTGACGCACGGCCGGTTATGAACCGCTCCTCTCCTGCATTCTTGCAGCTGAGAGACCGAGCGCCGTAATTATCCGCCGCTTGATTGGGGAGGCAATTCACCAGAGGAAGCAGCCAATTCATTAGGATTTTTGAAAAGAGAGAGAGAGAGAGAGAGAGAGAGAGAGGGAGGGAGGGAGGGGATGGTTGTGTTTTGTTTTGTCTTGTCCTCATTATGAAGGTCATCTCACCGGGAAAACGCAGACACACCTGAAAGAATGTGACTGAGGGTCTGGGCTCATGGGATTTTATCAGCTGACAAACGGTCGGTCGCTCTTAAGGACGCTTTTCTCTCTGACTTACAATGCAATAATGCCACAAAACATTTGCCTAAACCTCGCCACGCGCCGCGCAACATGCCTCGTCTTCGTTTTTTGTTGTTTTTTGGCTGTTAGGGCGGGGTCGTCCAGGAGAACGGGCTTTGTTTGTGGAGCAGTTTGTACTTGAAAATCTGTTTTAAAGCTCTGTGTAGCTCTGGTAGAGTCTTGTGTTGTGTCTCTTCCTCCATGATAAAACCCCCAAAATCAGTGATTCTGTGATCTGTTGCTCCGGTAGAGCAGACTGGAGAATTGTGTATTTTTTCTCTCTCCATTCACTGACATTATATGGAGGAACAGTCTGAAAATCACTTCTAGCCTTTCAGTTTGAACGTGTGCTGATTTCAGTGTTCCACTTGTTCAAACTGAAAGGTTTAATAAACATAAAGAAAGAGATTCACTAGTAATTTGGTTTATTTTAAGAGACAGTACACATTAATAAACATTACTCAGAATGTAAATGTGCCAGTTAGCCAAAAACTCATTTTCATAGTAATCGCTGGCTCATGATATTCAATTTAATCTCTTTTACACCCTCTTCTTGAAATTTTATTTTAATACTTTTTTATTGTCTGTTTTATTCCTTTGTAATGCTGTTTTTAATGAATCTCTGATGGGGTTTGTTGGTCTTATTACCTTTTATTTATTATTGCTTTATTGTCTGCAAAGCAACTGTGCACCTTTGTTTGGAAAAGCTCTATACAAGTAAAGTTTTATTATTAGCAATTTTTCATTCAGATCATCTACACAGATTTGAAGACGGTTTGCGGTCAAATGGTTTCTAGACTTCAGGTAATGATAATGAATCATGTACAGCAAGTCATAACAATGCACAGTTATTATTTCAAAATAAGCCCCAACGGTAAATCAAAATCAGTTTGGACTCAAGCAGCAACTGACAGCCAACTCTGGAGACCATGTCTGTGGGTCCAAGAACTACAGGGATGAAGAGACTCATTATATATAGGAACAAAATCACCTTATCCTAAACTTATCCTTTAATTAATGTGCATGTAAACACACTCATTGATATTTATCTTTATTCAAGTGTAGAGCACTCTGAATGGGACTTGGGTTTGTCACAATATTAGTGACTTTCAGAGGTAATCAACAATAATTTCAAAGTCCCGTTCTGACAGTCATGTTGTTTGAGAAAAACAGAGATACAGAGATAAATCACAGCTGTTGATTTATTCACCATTCAAGCATGAGACAAACAGCTAAGTGTACATGTAAGACTGTTTCAACATGCTGAATGAACAAAGCACTTTGACAAAAACATTTACCTACAAAAAAGTTGGTAAGTTGTAGGTTTTTAAGGAATTAAGAAAGTAATGTTTATTTTCCCATTGACACCCATGTGTTTTTGAAATACACAGTGGAATGTTAACAGGTTTAATGGGCCCAAAGGTCATGAAACTCATTCAACACACACACACACAGCAGTGATGCAGAGTCTCTCTAAGGATAAACAACAACATTTGGATACAGCCCACACCAGCCAGTTACAACCTTTTGTCCTGGGGCGGCTTTCAAATCTATTCTCGACATTTCAAAAAGGTTTTTTCTTGTGACACAACGCTGATTTTCTGTAAACTAATCTCACAAAATGAGGCTGGTTTCTGGGTTTGAGCCTCTAAACTCTCACCCACAGTGTTTCATTCAGAGATCCTGGAAATATCTGACATTAAAAAGATTTGGATCTCTCTCTGTACAGAATGACTTGGCGTCCCATTTCAGTCTTTCCACGACCAAAATGTGGGCCCCAGCCCAGTGATTGAAAGACAGTACTCTACTCACACAATGTACAGTAAACCCTTATCTGTCTAGAGAATAACTCATGTAACAGTCAAAGTGTAGCTCACAAAATTTTTTGTCAAGTCCTTAGTCAAAAACACAAGTCCCTAGTTAGTTTACAGTCAAACCATGTTGGTTGTTTTCAAGAATGTATCATAAATTAGTTTGTTGGAGTGAATTGGAATGAATGGAAGTCTATGAGAATTATTCCAGATTTAACTTCGACTTCAATTAGCTATTCTGACGCTCTGACTAAAAGAGCTTTAAAGGTGCTACATGTAGCATTTTAACATCAATAAATCATTACCATGTTCATTTTGAGATATTAGTATAAGTACTATAAACAAACAAAACATGACCAAGAAGTGTCGAGTCGGATTTGACAGGAAATCTGCTGGATTGCTTTACGGCACAAAACAGGAGCAACATCCTCTTTCCGACAAGAAACAACAGGATTTATGGGTAATGTGGTCTTAATTTTGAGAAACTCTGAATGCTACATGTAGCAGCTTTAACTGCTTGTTCACACTGCAAGCAACTGATGTGTCGCTCTATTCTGACAGATTGTGGGCGGGGCCAACAGCTCCCTATGTAGCGGTCTGCAGCTGAACAGTTTTTACAGCCACGTAAAGACTTACTGACGAACAAGCAAAACGTGTATTTTTGCTGCGCTGGTATCGACTTTCATAACATGATATTGTTTCGATGAGTTAAGCTAGCAAGTGCTAATTAGGTAGCATTAATCAAAACAAACAGAAAAACTCACATCAGAGCTTACAATCAACCCCAACGATGGATGCAAGCATTCTCCAAGCATCGTGTTTGAGACGTTTGTGACTTATTCAAAGTTGTAGAGAACTGGGAAGCTTTGAATCAACTGGAATCAACTTCTCCATTTTGCACTTGCCAGGCAGAACTATTGTACATGAAACAAAATCACATCAGTAGGGAAACAAGGAAGTGCAGAAATCTGGCTGTTGACGGATGTTGACCATGTGGCCGACTTCTCAGCCAACAAGCTTGTTGAGCGTCCGCACATCAGTTCCCTGGTCGCTCAGCTCTGCAGGAGACGAACTGACCGGTGTTGAACTTGTTGACTGTGCTGCTCACAGTGTGAACACACAGTGAGACGCCCGGCCTAACAGTAATACGGTCTAAAAGCAACGTCAGAATCATCATCTCTCTCCGCTCCCTCTCCTGCCTCCCCAAAGTCCCCGTAGGCCTCCAGAGGAGAGACGCAGCCAGGTGCAGCCTGGGAGTCGTAGTCCAGGAAGAAGGAGTAGTTTCTCGGCCCCTGCGATTGGTCGGAGGCCGGGCTGCGGGGCGGGTCGCCGAGCGGGGCGGTGAGCAGGGAGAGCTGCAGCTGGTCGATGGTGCTGGCGTGGAAGGGCTGCGATTGGCCGGGGGAGCAGGTGGGGGGCGGGGAGCTGGTCGCCATGGTTTCGCCTCTCGAGGGAGCGGAGGGCGAGTTGATCTGAGAGTCGTCGGTAGAGAGGGAACGCCTCAGCTTGGCCCGCGCGTTCTGGAACCACACCTAGGAGAGAGTGTGTGTGTGTGTGTGTGTGTGTGTGAGTGTGTGTGTATGTGTGTGGTCATATGAGTACGGGTATATATGTGTGTTGAGAGCAAGCAAGTGCATCATGGGTGATAATGTGTGTGTGTTTGGTTCGTGTGTTTACATGTGTATGTTTGTGTTAATGTGAGTGTGTATTTAAATGTGCGTGTGTTTACATGTGTTAGTGTGTGTGTCGTCGTAGGAGTATGCACATGTGTTTGTGTGTGTGTGTTGAGAGTGAGCAAATGCATCATGGGTGATGAAGTGTGTTTGTGCATGAGTGTGTGTGTATACGTGTGTGTTGAGCGAGTGAGTGCATCACAGATGAGAAAATATTAGAGAGAAAGAGGAACACAAAGACAGTTTGTCAACCAAGGTGGGACAGAAAACATCTTTGTAAATGCTTTGAGTATTTATTACATGGTCAGTTTTTCAATTCAGACACCAGTTTACGATACTTTTTCTCTCCGGCTCTCTCTCTGGTTTCTGTCGCCCTCTAGTGGTCAGAAAAAAACGCTTATTGCAGCTTTAAAGGATAACACTGGTGTTTTTAATGCATTTCTTATCGTCAACAGATCCTATGAAAATAACAAAATCAACAATGTGTTTGCTCTACTCCCGTTACTTTCTGACTTCCCAAGTTCCCTTTTTAGCCTTCAACCCGGAAGTCATTGGCCCCAATTGTAAGCTAAAAACCTTGAAATACAGCTCACAAAGACGCAGTTCCAATTTTAAAAATCGCTAACTGTTACCATGAAAAGTCAGGCTGTTGTAGTTATTACCAAATCAAATTCAAATGGGAACAAATTCTTCATTACGCCGGGGACTATTTTCTGTGCTACAGAACAACTTTCCTGAGATGGAAAACGTGTTTACGGTCGGCTTATTAAGTTGTTTGAGGAAAAAGTCGTCCGGCCCGGTGCATTGTGATGATGAAATATGCTGCAGAGCAGCAGCATGGCTCTGTGACGGGTTTTTAATAGTTTTTTTAATACAATGGAGTTCTATGGCTGCTGGGACATGAGGCTGCACTGGGCACCGGCTACATGGACGAGACTTGTTAGCAAAACAAATTCGTTGTTGATTTTGTTATTTTCATAGGATTTGTTGACGGTAAGAAATGCATTAAAAAACACCAGACTTATCCTTTAAATAAAGAGCGGAGGCAGCGGCTCACCTGCAGCACCCTCTTGGGCAGGCCGGTCTTGTGGGCGAGGCAGGTCCAGTCTTTACCGTCGGGGTTGTGCTTCTGGGCGAAATACGACTCCAGCGCTCTGAGCTGCTCGCTGCGGAAACACGTCCGGATTCGCTTGGTCCGCCTGCGGGCCCGCCCGCCCGCCGCCCTGTCGTCCGACCGCGGCTCCGGGCTGCTGACGGACTCCTCCCCTTCTCCTGTATTGGTGGAAAGTACCGAGGCGACGGGATGAAGCTGACGCGTTAAAAATGCAACTTCTTCACTGATTTACTGACAGTTTGGACTTCACTCTTTTGATTTCCCACCCACAGCAGAATTTCATTGTCTACAGCATCTCAGTTACTGAGGATGGGGAAAGACAATAGAGAAGACAGGTGTATTTTCCCATAGATATATAAATAAGACACACACCGTCTTTCAGATCAGGTTTGGGGTGGGGATCATGGGATGGCGGGACACTGCCGTTGTCATGGTAATGTGACTGACAGTAGAGGTTCGGGCCCTGCATGCAGTACAGGTTCCCAGGCATCAACTTGATGTCACACTCCTGCAAACAAACACATTACAAACAGAAAAAAATACGGTTGTTATAATAATAATGGCTGCATTTATGTGGCTCTTTTGTCCACAAAGTTACCAGGGAATTAGAACGAATGAACAAATGAATGAATAAACAAATAAACACATATAATTATTTAATAATTACATAAATAATAAAAAAAAGTCTCAAATTTTGTTTTGATGTTTTTTGAGTTTATTTTATTTGCACAGTGATAAAACATAGAAGTGAAATTTAATAAAAGGTGATAAAAAAAATATATCACATCAGAAACCTTGATGAGATTGGCACGTGTGTGTGTGTGTGTGTGTGTGCGCGCAAGTGTGCATGTTCTAAGAGAGAAAGAGAGGAAGAGGGGAAGAGGGCTGGTGTTACAGCTGTGAAACTGTGAATTGAAATGAAAGTTAACTTTGAACGTAAACTTTTGAGCTTAAAAAATAAAAATGTCTGACCTGGCAGGAGAAGCAGTGGGGGTGAAAGGTCAGCTCACCGGACCTCATGACCATAGCGGAGGACGGGATTGGCTGGGAGCAGCGTGCGCACTGACCGACTCCGAACATCCTGACAGGCAGAGAGGGACAGGACGATGCTCAGGACTGGGAACACTGGTTTGGTTTCTTCTACAGCAGCGGGTTTCAAACCAGGAGCCACCGAGGTTTTCAGCTCATTTCACACCTTCAGACAGGAGGAACTAACCGCTGCTCTATAGGGCTGAACTCTACTCAGGCTCGAAAATTTGATCCCAGTCCAACCCAGAACTCAAAAACTTGTGTCCAAATTGGAATCAAACCTGAGTAGAAACCTTTTAGCCATTTTTAACTTCAAAAAACCCTTAAAAAGTAAAGTTTGGCCACAGTCACTGATGTGGCTGTCGAAGTCACAGGAGTCAAATATCAGGAAATTCCTATAATAATTTGGATAGTTAGTTCCAATCAGAACATTATCTCATTATCTCAAGATCATTTTCTTATTATCTTGGGAAAACAAACTGTTATCTTGAGATAATGACATAAATAACTCGATATTTTGAGAAAACTCACTTCCTCCTTTCTCTCTGCTCCTTCAAGAATCAGTCAAGGAAATACTTCAATACAATCAATCAACCAATCAATTCTCCGACCGACCGAAGCCATCGATCAATCAGAACATTCCCTGACCTGCAGTAGTCCTGCTGGCAGTAGATGTTCCCGTCCCTCCAGTAGAGGGAGGGGTGCGTCTGCAGCTCACAGTGGCACTGGCTGCAGCGGAGGCAGACGCCGTGCCACACCCGGCCCGCGGCCAATAGGAAGAAGCGGTCGCACACCTGCTCGCCGCAGCCGGCGCACATCATTGGCTCCTGGGCGGACAGAGCTGCCGGAGTCTGGAGCAAAGGCAGAGGATGAGATAAGATAAAGATAAGATGGCACTTTATTGATCCCCATGGTGAAATTCAGGTGCTACAGCAGCAACTGTCAGAACAGTGCCAAGGAAGTCAAGGACAGTAAAGTAATAAAAGAAAAGAGGTAATAAAATAAAAATAAAGGCCTCACCTTGATAGACACAACCGAGTCACCGCTGGCCCCGCCCATAAGACACAAAAACAAAAAAGAAAAAAGTTGGAAAAAAAGCAAAAATTGGAAAAAAGTTGCATATCGCAGCTTTAAAGGGTCTATGTGTAATTTCTGGTCCAGTGCTGGCTTCTATTGTTCAGCGTTGTCATGACAACAACACTCTGCCCGAGACCATCATCAGCATGGTGGGCGCAATCAACCTTCTGTCATGTTTTACCCAGTTAGCGCATGTTTTTTGTTCGATGGAGTCTTGCTGTGATCAGGATCCTGACATCACCACGATTCTGCTGTAAAGAGTCTTATTTTGTGTTTTAAGTAACTCCACTTCCCCAGCGCATAAATGGGCCTGTCTGTTAAAATTGGAGCTGTCTGGAGGATTATATACATGCCGAATTTACCAGAACACCCTATAGTTTAGTAATAAAGTCTCAAATTACATTTTCCGGTGTGTGTTTTTTGCCAATAAGCAAGGCAAAAACAAACCGCCAGATTTTTTAATGGACCTTGGTGTGGGAGGAGCGCCTTCAGCCTCGGCCCACTCCTGTGTTTTTAAATGCAGAAATCTGTTCACTTTGTTTCACGCTCTATCAGTCAGGAACCTGCTGATATTTACGAGTCATATTATGCTTCAGGAAAGCAGAAATATTACACATTTGACCTTTAACCAAAGGCAAACTTGACCTGGCTTGTTGTGAACATGCTCACATCATGTGCGGCGGCGGCGGTACTTTCCTCCTCGCCCGCCGGGCCAGCGTCCAGCTCCGCCCCCTGCACCTCGTCACCAAGGTGACCGCCGTACAGCAGCTCCTCCAGGGTCTGGTCCACTGGCGACATCATCATTAACCTGAGAAGACTGCAGGAGGAGGATAATTATTTGTCCACTTCATAATCACAGTGACAATAAGAGGAGTAAAAATAGACAGCAGATGAGTTTGTCTATTTATATCAACAGGTCGACTCAAGTGTCGAATTACTTTGTGTTGAATTTCTGAATGTTTTTTGACCTGCTCACCTCTGATTATATACAGGGATGAGACACCTAACTTCTATTTTTTCTCTAGAATTTCACTTTTTTCGGACAGTTTTCTCCACACTGCATTCATTTCTACAGGGAGATTATGATTTCCTTCATCCCTGGTTATGTATAAATAATGGATTTATAACTAGGGATGGGTAAAGGCCAATATCAGCTTTAAAAAGCAATATTGGTATCGGTCCGATATTACTTTTACCGCCGATATTTGGCTGATTGTGGCATCGGCATTTTTGTGAAAATCAAAATCAGTATCATCTTTTAAGTCTCTCCTTAAAACTTAATTTCATGTAAAGGCATTTTCTTAGTGTGGCTTTTATTCCTTCTCTTTTACTATTTTGTATCTTGTTTTTATTATCTTATTTTCCCTTTTATCCCTGTCTTCTTCTCTCATTTTAATATTTTACTTCCTTTAGTCTGACTTTTATTCTGATGTTTTATTTTTTGAACTCTTGCTGTTTTTATCTTGTTTTGTAAAGCACTTTGTAACCTTGTTTTGAAAAGTGCTATATAAATAAAATTCTTCTTCTTCTTCTTCTTAATACAACTGTCAAATTAAGAACAGAATAAAACGAACATGGTCTTTTGTTTATAGCCTACTTATTTATCTGAAGATAGGCCTGTCTGAAAAGCTTATCCTGCACCAGCATTTGTACAAAAATGCATATCGTTACCGGCCGATATGGGTGGGAAAATATTGCATAGCGGCCTCAAAAAGCCATATCAGTGCATCCATATTTATAACCACAAAATCTAATAAAATCCTGATGTGTCTCTTTCGTTTCTGCCTTCCTCAGAAGAGGGATAGCAACAAAAATTAAACGTTTCTTGCCTTCATTGTAAGCCAATTTACTCTCAATAAATAAATATAAAATATGGATAAAATAACTGTAAAAATGAATGTACATAAAACAGGATGTGAAATAGGAACAAAGGCTAAACACAGGCTGGATGTACAGTGACTACTAAAATGTCATCAGTGTTTTCCTCAGGTTCCTCTTCAGAGTTCCCACACACTCAACAAATTTTTTTTTTACAAGAAATCACGGTTAGATCCTTCATTTTAAAACTTCAGCCGTAATCCACACAAATCTCCCATCGAAGAGTTGATCCAGGGACAGAGAGAGCTGAGGCATATCAATAAATTTGGGTGCCATATCTTAATTTTAAAAAAGTACTGGATTTTTAAGGCCCTTGGAAACGTTTGAGGTCCGTGGACAAGCTGGGAAAATGTGAGTTTAGACTGAGCTAGAAAGAAAGCAATGATTATAATCAATATACCTCCATATAACAAAGTGAATAAAAAAAAAAAATCTGATGTTGTTTGATAAATCTGGAAAAACAAACAAAAAGAGGACTACATCGAGTGTATGAAACATTCGATCCACCCTCCTAATTAGTTGCACCCCCTTTTGATCAATCCACTGTCGCCCAAAACTTAAAAATCCTTACTTAACCTGACTGAAGTGGATTTAATAATAATGATAATAAGTTCATTTATACAGCACCATTCATACATAGAATTCAACTCAAAATGCTTTACATAAAATAGATCAAAGATAATCCAGCAAAGGAATGACCCTCTATGCCAATGATAACTGCAAGAATAAGGAGTCATAGCTTTCACCAGGACTCGGTCTATTTCATGGAAAGAGCAAATGGTCCTGATGTTTCTACCTGGATTTACAGTGGAGTAAATCCAGGTAGAGACAGGGAGCGGGGGTGGAGGGGGGGTCACACCTGATGAGATGCTTGTTGAGAGACTCCTGGTTGGTTTCCCTCGAGCGTGATCTGTTGAACCCTCAAAACGCTGCGTCCCTCAAACAGAAGATCTCAGCATCCCAGTCCTGTCCTTCTCACACCAGGCAGGAATCCTCTGTTCATCAACTCCTCTCTCTTTTCACAAAACAGACCCGGTTCCTCTTCTTCTGCAGATAAAACAACCCTCTCTCTGCTCTGTAGCTCTCCCAAACACTCTTTCTTCCTTCCCATTGGGCAGTTTTGTCTTCTTCAGGTGTTTCCGCGGCTCCGGGACGGGTCTCCCCTGTAAGCGCCGACCTGAGATCTGCTTCTCCGTCTTCAGCCGCGGCGGCTCAAACGGCTGAGCTGACCACGGAGCGGCAGCTGTGAGCGACTCCCAGGTGACGCCGCGGCTCCCGGCACACCTGTAAACAAGAACCACCGGGCGCCTCGGAGGACGGGCAGGAGCGGATCCGATTGGCTGCCGGCGAGAGGAGGGGCTGAGGGCCGGCCCCCGGGGACCAATTAAAAAACAGAGGTGTTTAAAAGGACATCTGGGATCGCCACTCCAGGCCGAAAATACACGGGATGGGACTCAAGATTTCCTTTGATTCCTCGGCTGGGTTTGAAAGGACTAAAATCTTCCATGTAACATTTCTTAACTGTAATACAGTGCAATTTGGCGATAGTCCAGATGTTGATATAAGATGCAAAAAAAAATAAAAAATTGTGCAGCCCTACTTTAAAATTTGAAGGGGAAACAAATCCCTGCTTTGTTCAGAGAAACATGACTAGCATCACCATACAAAGAGGCGTAAAGAGATTAAATCTCTGCTCATGTCCAAAATAACATCTCGCAAATATAAAAAACTCTTAGTTTATTAAGAAAAATTAACTTACATAAAATCCAACAACCTAAGGAATTACAATTTGTACATATCAATAAAAGATCAGTGAGCCGACACTTCAACAATGTTCAAGAATCCACAGCAGTTAGATATTGTTTTTGTTTTTTTGCCTTTTCTTGGTAGAGGTAATTTTCTGTACTGATGACTGATCGACTGATCGACACTTAAAGAGAAAACACGGCTGATCTGAACCCGCGACCTGCTGATAAAACTGATGACTACCTGCAGAAGTGGACGGTAGACTGGCCAGAAACTGTCAAACTATATAATCAATCAATCAATCAACCTACTCTTCCAAAACAAGCGATAGCACAACAGTAACACAAATGATGGTACAAATTGTACATAATTCATAAGTCCTCGTTTGGCAGAATGATATTGTTTTTACATATTCAATACTCTACATTTTACAGATATGAACCATGCTGATAGGTATAGAGTCTTTTGTCCCATGGTAGACTAGGGGGAATAATGTGTGGGAAAGTATTCAGACTGGATACTCGCTGCTCCTCTCCTCCTCGGGCCTCTACAGGTGCTCCACCCCTCTGATCCTCCGGGCCAGCTGGATGTCCCGGGGGAACAGCGTGACCCGCTTGGCGTGGATGGCACACAGGTTGGCGTCGGAGAACAACATGACGAGGAACGCCTCCGCTGCCTGGGAGGAGGAGGAGGAGGAAGAAGAGCAGACACAGATGAAGTTAGAACAAAGAAACACTGACATGTCTAGGGGTCTAAGGTATACAAAGCCTCTGGTGCACTTTTTTTCTTCTGTTCTCTGGGATATTATCAAAAGCTAATACTAATTTCTGTCATCTACACTGTAAAAACTATTCAATTTCAACGCACAACTGCTAGCTGTCAGCTTCAGAACATATAATCATGAGTTTGTGACTTAAAATGTATCAAGAAACACTCTTATCTTATTAGCAGACTTCCCAGCATGCATTTTATTTGAGTTAAATCTCTAGAAACCCTTCCGTTTTGTTTGGATAAAGTTACAGGATGGAGACTATGTATCAAGTGTTTGTATCAAGGTGAATCATAGGTCTACTTCTGATTAAAAAAAATAAATAAAAAAAATCATAACCTTGATGCAAATTTGTATTCAATTCAATCCTTACACCGAATACTCTGAAAGTAGTTTTTGTATCTTGTTCCTCAAAACGATTGTATGAAGGAATCTAGAATAAAGTCAAACGGTATGTTTTATTTATAGCGTTTTTATAACTGTTTTTTTTTTTATCCTATGATGGACCCAAATTTGAGAAAATTTGTGTGACACCGTTTCCTAATATGTGGTAGTCCTAATTTCTTTTAAGTACTGCGTGTGCTGTGTGAGGCCGGACCATACAAACACTAACACAGGAAACCTTACTGGTACTTTATCCTTCAGTAAAAACAACAGTCTGAACCCTGACCCAAGTGTTTTGACTGACTCTCTAGTGTGCGTACTCGCTTCACCTGACCAGACCAGTACACAGCCTGGTGGCCATGCTGCTGAGTGAACAGAGTTAATCCTGGTCCTTACCTCCTGCAGGGCCAGAAGAGCGTAGACCTGCCACCGGACAGCCTCTCTGGAGAAACCCTGGCACACCTCCCGCACCTGAAGTCAAGACGAACCACTAGCTTAATCAACACTGTAAAGTGAGGCTGCACTCAAAGATGTGACCACAAACTACAATAATGATGTAGTAGAAACATTAGATATGTAGAATATGTAGAAATATTTCAGTTTTTGGGGGATATTTGACATGCGTATGCAGGAGAGAAGCATGAAAAACAAAATTAAAATGAAACGGATCTATTTTTTGCACGCCTGCCAATACACTGGACAATGTTGCATTAGCAACAGGCACTAGATTTAATTACTTTATGTCTTTTTTTTAATGCAATGCTCAATGGAGCATGTTGACAGCCCATGTGAAGGTAAATGCATTTGAATGTGGTTTTGACATCACTTGTTATTGGTTTAGAAAAATGGCGGATGAGGACGAGGCTCGTCTTGGAGTTCATCCAATTTCCAGACGTTTTTGAGAAATGAAAAATTCGCTCAGTTTGCCGTTTTTTTTAACTTTCAGCTCTTCTGCTGCAAACAAATGGTGCCGTGAGCGAGACGCAGAATGAAGTACGCCACCCAGAGTCTCTTATGATTGGTTCGCTCGCTCTGCGTGAAAGCGTATCACGCAAGACGTCGTCACCTTCTGCACGCTCGACCCGGGAATCTGACAGGAATTTCAGTTGGACTTCAGGGGGGAAATTGCCAGATCAACTTCTCCAAATTATCGCCTCCGGCTTCCGTTCGACCCCGACCTGAAAGTTTTCCAGAAGATTTCTGGGCGAAGCTGCAAGTGTGAACGGGGTAGGGCTGAACAATTAATCGAAATTTTATCGAAATCGCAATATGGCCTACTGCAATTTTCGAGGCGCAATATTTGTTAAAGGCGAAATGTGTGTTAAAATACCATTTTAAATTAAATACTGTTGTGCTGCAGAGATGTCCTGGCCTACACAACATATTCTACAGACTTAAGAAAACATCTTTGTTTGGTACAGATCCCCGCAAAAATCACACCATAATCATTTTAATACGTTTTTCAATGAAAATGAGTATAATGATATAAAAATTATCATTCCCTCTAATATCGCAAATCATATCGCAATTGCAATATCAGTCAAAATAATCGCAATTAGATATTTTTTCAAAATCGTTCAGCCCTAGAACGGGGCCACAGACACACCGGTAGACACACAGATATTCTGTCTGACTCACCAGGCGAGAGAAGGGCGCCTTCCTGAGCAGCAGGTCGTGGCTCTTCTGGTATTTGCGGATCTCCATCAAGGCTCTGGTTCCTGGACGAAACCTCCTCTTCCTAGGAGACCGAGCAGGACGAGCTGCTGAACAGACACAAACAGAGACAACAGGTTTCTTTTGTAACCTTGATTCATCCAAGTAGAGCTAATGCTTAGGATCTGCTAAGTTTGATTAAAAAGAAACGACTTCTCTGGCACACAATAAGTACGTAGCTTCTCTGAAGATGCACACCTGACCTGGACTGTGAAATTGTAAATCAACTGACAACGGTCAACATGGTGCGCGTTCTTTCTAGCCATTAGGAACTCAGAATTAACCCAAAGACAACGCTGCATCTTTAATGTCACTATTGCCATCTATATTACGGCTGCATTATTGTACAGCACAAGTATTAACTGAGTGCTGTGATGGACTGGCGACCTGTCTGCCCAATGCATGCTGGGATAGGCTCCTGCCCTCCCATGACCCTGAGTAGGAATAAGCAGGTATGGAAAATGAATGAATGAAATATGAATTGGCATGCTGGCAATACTGAAACATTTCATTTAATTTAGAAAGTCAACTGTTGTTGAACATAATCAAGATCTTTATATGATGCAAAAAGTCAAAAATAATTTTGTTCCTCAAATCATTGAGACTAATAATAGGCCTACTTGTGATTAATAACTGTGATCACACAATCTACATGACATTACTTTGCTACTGCCATGACCCAGTGACAGTGTCCCATCCAGGATCAATGAAATCTCCCCTCTCTCATATTGCTGACTCCCTTGTTTTTACCCCCACCCCCTCACCTGAAACACCGCTCCGTCTCGGGGACCGGGTTTTGGCACCCGAAGGCCCCGGGGCCGGCGGGGGAGGGCGGCGTTTAGGGGTTTTGCCTTTCCGCCGGCTGACGGATGAATCGCCACGACGCATCGCCTCCAACAGCCGATATCAGGACCAGACAGGAACACTGCAGCCTGGCTCGACTCTGAAAGGGAAACAACAGAAGTGTTTTATCAACCAAAAACAGGGCTGCAAGTCTTTTTTGAGACTCTTTTGACTCTTTCTTTTTTTGGATGCTGTCATTTGGATTTTTATGTGTTGTTTAAACCTATTCTTACAGTTTCTATAAGATAAAGCAGCATTTTATAATTGTAAATTGTAGAAAAAACTTAAATATTGTACATATGTTATACAATTTTACATAAATTAGTAGGTAAATTCGTTTTTTTTTTAAGTAATTGATGCATATTTCAGTACACATTATTGGGATAATATCGTATACAATCAAAATAACTTTGGCCAAGATAATCCTACTATGAAGTTTTCATATTGGCACAGGCCAAGCTCCTTTTATGTTACAGTGATTTGTGGCTATTACTACAATAATTGAAATCACATTTCCCATATTTGTCATGCACTATTGATTGATCCCCAAATGGAGAAATTCCTCTTTTTCACTTTTCTCCTCCTCAGGAAGGTCAGAGGTCAAGAGGTCAGCTACAGAACAGTGACCTTGGAGCTGGTGGGGTTCAGTGCCTTGCTCCAGGACACTTCAGCAGGGTGGATGGATCAACATGGGTGCTTGAACCCGGATTTCTGGACCCATCTGCCCATAAAAAAATCACTAGTGTAAGTCTTCCATTTACTGTAGTGGATTTTTAGCTTATAGGTGCGCTTGTTTTGTTCCTTTGGTATTACAGCACTGTGTACCTATTAATACGAAATATGCTGCACTAATACAGTTATGATCAATAACATTAAAACTCACTCTTAGAAACGGCATGAATGATGTGGCTAACGTTACTCTCATGGACATTTAAGTCAGGGTGTTATGGTTGTGGCAGGATTCAAACCACAGCTGAAAATGGCGTGTTTCCATTTTCTGCTTGCCTGGCTCTTATTTCCTAAAATATTTTCCAAGCGAGAATGAAATACGCAAAGATATCCTAAAGCTAAAGCACATATTATGAAATATAAAGGCTGCATGGTAGCTCGGTTAGCTAGCAAGATCCCAATGTAGCGTTAAATGCCTTACATTAGCAACGTTCGTCACATTTGCTCGTTCATTTTTTCATTTTCCAAACAGAAGAACGTTAATTCAAACGTACCTGCGGGGTTGAATAGTATTCCCGACAGAAGCGCTTTAAAATACGATTATTTGTTAACTTTTTAGGAGTGAAAATAGCCTCACAGTGTATGTACCACAGCTCACAACAAACACAACAGTGCCCAACTGAAATTCAAACGACGCCTCTTTTCAGTCTGCTCTCTGAACCAATCAGCTTGGACTTAGTGGGCAGGACAAACACTACCGGAGCGCTGGATTCGTATTACCACAACTCACTGACTGGGCGGGGTCTCGACTTCGGCGTCGATTTCAGCCGAGCCGGTTCACTTCTTCTAGCCGTCAGGCCTGTCCCGGGTCAGAGGCTGAAGCGCACAGTGAAGTTAGAGAAGTTGATTGGAAATCCGTTTAAAAAGCCAGCTAGATTGAATTTCACTCCGGCTTCTGCTTTACCAGAGAAGCATGGAAGTATTAAGAACTTGCACACACAGATCATTTTACAAACAAAAGCTTTTATTACATAAAAACATGATATCAGGCACTATTATCTCCTATTACAGAGAAAGACAGCTTTTGACTTGACTGAGACAATGTTTTACAGGATTTGTATTTTGCATCAGTGGTGGTAAACAATGGATGATATTTACTTTTGTAAATGTCTCATTTTTTCTCACCATGTTGGACACTGTGTTTGCTGTAGCGGCCCATCACAGCTGCATCAATACAGAAGGGAAACACTGCTCTACTGTATCTCAAGCGTTTTGTGTTTTTGCACAAGAGGAATGTATTTTATTGAGTGTCCATGATCTGAACTGACTCGTCGACCACATCCAGAGTGAGAGGAGTCACGGTTTTGGTCAGGACCGCCGTGGTGCCGGGCTTATACCTGTACTGTCCCTCTCTGGAGAAGAAAGACAAGGGGACAGAAAGATTCATTATGATTACAAAGATGATTGGAATCACATTCATCTCCAAGTATAATAAATGTAATTTGTCTTGCTTTCAAAGTACATACTGACACAAAAGGAGCAAGGACAACAAGAGCAGTGTTTTACATTTACATTTTAGGTGTAGCTGATGCTCTTATCCTTATCTTATGCTCTTAAAATTCAATTCCTACACATTACAAGCAACTAATATCAAGGAAGCAGAGCCATAGTGCTTTGACAATATTCCTGTGACCACAGAATGACAATTTAAAGGAAACATCCACCCCAAAACACTTTGTTAAAAAAAAATGATTTGGTGTATTTTTCTTCTTAATGGATAACTGGCCAATCGTAGACGAGGTGACGTCACCTCCAGATATTTCCAGCAGCTACAACAGAGTTTGATATCAGAAAATGTTTCAGGATGTAAAACACCAGCGGTAAACGTCAGGCTTTGGTGTCAGTCCCTCAGAATCAAAGAGCGAGGGCTTCTTTCTAGAGCCGCCATTTTGCACCAAGAGACGTTCAACAATCATACAGGAGAGAAATCCATCGTAGAAGAGGAGAGAGATCAATTCAACACAATTCTAATCTGATTATCTCACCTCTTTCCCTTCTCTGTGGGCTTGTCGTAGCCTCGCAGGTAGTCCACCCCGGCCGCGGTGATGACACACAGGTCCACGTTGCTGCCGGAGCCCAGGTCGCAGAAAATCCCCGCAGAGATGGCGTCTCGTACGAGCTGCTTCGCCTCCTCCAACTGAGGAAGAGACAGGAGAGGAGGGAGAGGAAAGAAGAGGAATAACATCACTATAGGGCTTTCAGGTGATGTAATGCACCCTCTGGCGGCCATATTGGAGGTCAACAGCTCTTCACAAAAGTAGCTGCGAATGATTACTTTCTGTGCTGTTTCTGACTGAACTGATCTTTTCATCACTGATCCATCTGATTGATTTAGTGTTTAGATAATGTCAGCTTGTTAGCTAGCTAACCATAGTATCTGGTCAGCTAACCATCACTGTCTTGTTGTTAACACATCTGATTAGCACACTAGCTAACGTATCTAGTAGCAGCTAGCGTTAGCATGTTCACATTAACATCAGTGTGTTTGCCGGCTAGTTAGCTAGCTAACAGTTTGTTCAGGTTAACTGAGCTGACTCTTCTCAAGCTACAACTCAGAGTGTTTTGGAGTAGAGACTAGGGCTAAAGACAAGACAGTTTACTGTGTCACAGTAACCAAATCCACCTTATCACACTATTCACTTTTACTGAGAACGTTACTGAATGGATCTACAGCCACACCACAACAAGCTGACTCAGCTGCTCTCTGTTTCTAGCTGGTTGTTATAGATTTAGACTTTATTTGTGCACAGCCAATTCTCTAATGTTCGTCCATGATGGCACCAGATGTGGTTGCTGGGAGATTTGTGACACAACAGCAAAGTCTCTATTATCACATCTATTATCCT
>NC_136015.1:24631498-24671498 GCF_048128805.1 Centroberyx gerrardi | reverse complement strand
CAGTAAATGTGATATCACTACAACAAATCAACAGCTCAGCTCCAACATTCATCAAACGTTATTTTAAGTGTATTTTATGCCTCAAAGGTTGTAAAATACAGAAGGGAAACCAATTATTCTCATCTCCATTCAGGAGTCTGTATTCAGTGTGGATGAAGTGATGACGCTCAGATTGAATAATGTGACACATTTACTATTAAACTCAGAGTAAACAGGGAAAACACTTTAATGTGCATACTTTTTGCATTCACTAGTGTTTTTATTGTTTGTTAGTGTAGTAAAGAGATTTGACTCTAAATGGAGTTACTGGGAGATATAATAAGTGAGAGTAGAGCTCCCTCTAGTGGCTAATTTAGATATTAAGTTGAAAAAATGCTCAGTTTCACATCACTTTTCCCAGAATCCACAGGCTACATATTTAACTATTTAACCTACAATATAACTGCTGATTTCCTGTGATGCTGTTTGTTTTGTGTGTTTTTAAAAATTTTTTTTTATCATTGTTGGTGTTTCACTGATAAAATAATGATAAAACCCTGCTTTCAAAATACGTTTTATTCCCTTTTCCCCAGGCATTCCCACTGATTTCCATTTACCTTTATGGTCACAACTCTGTTTTGCCTCTATAAAAAGACATACTGGCATATGGCATCATGTATACTGGTATACAGGTATACTGTATATAATCAGACGCCATCTATTGGTATATGTGTGATATTCAGGTCAGTCATTTTCAGGCATTTTCTTCCTGCAGTCAATAAAACGCCTGTACAGACCAAACAACAACAAAGACAGTGCATTTTTGTATTTTTGAATGATTTAAACAACAAGCACCATTTTCAATCATTTTATTACTGGATCCTTAATGGGGGGCAACAAAAACAGAGAATAAAAAAAAATGAAAGGATGTACAAAAAGACGACAAATGGACACAGGACAGACAGTGAGAGGACGGTCGGTAGCTGAACCAAGTCAAGTACAAAACAAAAAAAATCTCCATCGTTTCCACAGCTGTACCATCCTGGTGAGGGGAAAGTGCACAGGATATATTTTACAGCTTATAATGAGGCGTTAGAGCAGGTTTGGTCCCCACAGAATCACTTGTGTCCCCCCAAAAGCTTCAAAATCACACTGAGATCTTCTATTCTGTCTGTTTTGATGTGATTTGTGGATAACTTGCTCATAAAACATTAAAATGTTGGTTATTTTCATGTTTTCATTTCACTTGAATGATTGTATGCTCTTCTGTGGGGTGAGAACATTTATTTTCCGACCTCTTTGGCTTATAAAACCTTTAAAAACACACTGGATAAACTCAAAAAATGCATTGTCATCAAGCTGAACACAAGGCGGTTTTTCTTAGCTCGTCGACACAACAAACAGAGGAGACCGAGCGATGAAATGTTTTACCTTTTGGATGCAGAGGTGTGACCAAGTCCCCTCTACTCGAGTCCCAAGTCAGTCTCAAGTCAAGTCCCAAGTCTAAATGTAGATTACCAAGTCAAGTCCAAGTCAAGTCCAAGTCATTAATGTCAAGTCTCAAGTCTAAATGTAGAACAGCAAGTCAAGTCAGAACAAATCAAGAGTCCAGTATCAATTTAATATCTTAAAGAAAACTAAATATCTAGGACTTTTCAATGCAATATGGTTTTAATAGGATAAAAACTTGGTAAGAGCATCATGAGTTTGATTTCTATAATCAGTTTCAACTTCAATAAATTCAATCATTCCATACAAATTCAGAAAACAGAATTTAAATTCAGTCGTCTGCTGGAACAAATCTCATCACTTTCAATCTAAGTCATTTACACAAACACAAGATCTCAAGTCAAGACTTTAGAAACCTTTTCAAGTCATCAAAGTACAAGTCAGAGTCAAGTCCCAAGTCACCAGAACCCAAGTCAAGTCAAGTCTCAAGTCTTCTCTTCATGCATCAAGTCAAGTCTCAAGCAATTAAAACTGTGACTTATGTCTGACTCGAGTCCAAGTCATGTGACTTGAGTCCTCACCTCTGTTTGGATGATTTGAACTTTCCCAACATCACTGTTAGTAGAGTGCTGATCTCAGGTTGGATCTGGGGAATATCAGAAAACTTTGGGCAGCGCTGCTACAGAGAGCTCATTATAAAAAAAAGGGAATCTTAGAAACTGTACAATCTACAGTAACATACTGATAACTGTCCACTATACATATGAAAATACGTCTTCTTGTGGGAGCAAGGCTCCTGTTAAACAGCTGGAACTGGTGTGTGTGTGTTCAGTCAGCTCTGTGTGTGTGTGTGTGTGTGTGTGTGTGTGTGTGTGAAATCACTTTCATTCCAACCAATTTAGGAAGTGTGTTTCATTTTAAATGCAAGAAAGAAAAAACAATCAAAATGCTCCTGCTTGGAATGAAATTATACTTCATTTTACTTTTTCAGTTGATTGATTAACCCCAACCCTGGTGTGTGTGTGTGTGTGTGTGTGTGTGTGTGTGTGCGTGTCTGTTTGCACATGCATTCCCACACGGCCGTCCACGCGTGTGTTTGTAAGTTCATACATGTTCATAAGCCTTTGTGTTCATGAAGAAAGCGTCTCTCTCTCTCTCTCTCTCTCTCTCTCTCTCATCCTCGGGTCGGGGGGGTGAAGGCTGCTGGCCTCATCTTCATCTCGGTGAAGGGGATGGAGAACTCTGTTCCCTTCCAGGAGGTCCAGATCACCCCCTGACACACAGACAGACACACTCACATCAGTCATTTCCCCCTCATGACTCCTGAGTTCCCCCGGTCAGACGAGGCTGAGCGTTACCTGGTGTTTGACGTCGATGCCGTAGAGCCCGTTCAGGTTCGCCTCGTGGCAGTTCTTGTACCACCAGCCGCCCCGGTAGGACATGGCACAGCGGGTGATGAAGGGCTCCAGGTCCCGGTCCTTAGTGGAGAAGAGCCGGTTGTTGTGGTAAGACATGGAGTCACCTGAAACCCACAGAGAGGAGAGGAGAGGAGGAGAGGAGAGGAGAGGAGGAGAGGAGGGGAGGGGAGAGGAGAGGAGAGGAGAGGAGAGGAGAGGAGGAGAGGAGGGGAGAGGAGGGGAGGGGAGGGGAGAGGAGAGGAAAGGAGGGGAGAGGAGAGGAGAGGAGAGGAGAGGAGGAGGGGAGGGGAGAGGAGAGGAGAGGAGAGGAGAGGAGAGGAGAGGAGAGGAGAGGAGGGGAGAGGAGGAGAGGAGAGGAGAGGAGGAGAGGAAGAGAGGAGGGGAGAGGAGAGGAGGGGAGAGGAGAGGAGAGGAGAGGAGGAGAGAGGAGGAGAGGAGGGGAGAGGAGAGGAGAGGAGGGGAGAGAGGGGGAGGAGAGGAGAGGAGGGGAGAGAGGGGGAGGAGAGGAGAGGAGAGGAGAGGAGGAGAGGAGGAGAGGAGGGGAGAGGAGAGGAGGGGAGAGGAGAGGAGAGGAGAGGAGGAGAGGAGGGGAGGAGGGGAGGAGGGGAGGAGAGGAGGGGAGAGGAGAGGAGGAGAGGAGGAGAGGAGGGGAGGGGAGAGGAGAGGAGAGGAGAGGAGAGGAGAGGGGGAGGAAGGGGAGAGGAAGGAGAGAAACAGTGATTTCTCCAAAGAAATACATAAGGATAAAAAAAAACAACACAAAAAAACAAGTAAGCTAGCTAACTAAGTCTCTGGTTACGGTATAGAAACCCATTAAGTACAGTTTGATCTCTTAAACTAATTATCTCACTTCACCAGTTAGTATGCAGCAAATTTAAAAGTGCTATAGCATTTTTAAAAATCAATATATCACTGTCAAATTAATTATGATAGCTTGGTATAATTGCCGTAAACAAATGAGACTGTGTTTGAGACGATTGGTCTCCTCTGTCTCACACCAGTAGTATTGTTAGTTCTAGTGTTTCTCCACATTAAAGGTCTCATATTCTCCACTCTCCAGTGTTTTATTTTGTGTCTTGAGGTCCATTCAAAGCTGTGTGTGTGGTGTCATGTACCAAAAACACTCTCAATCCATTTCTCCACGATCATTTTCCAGCATCTCTCTGAGCCTTACCAAGAACAGGCCGTTTCTGTCGCCGTGTCTTTAAGGCTCATTAATATTAACGACCCCTCTGTTCCGATTGGCTAACCGTTTCAAGAGTGAAACGTGAGACGCCGCGGCCCGGCGGCTACAGGTAGGGAAAACTCTCCGGTAATAAACGATGACGACCGCTCGACCGCTTTGAAAAAAACACTTTGTTAGTCTGTTATTTCTTACAGAAATGATAATGAGCGAACCTTTGTGACGCCACAAAGTTACGGAAGTCCAAACGGCTCGTTTAGAGGCTCGCTTTTCTAATATGGATTGTGTGGATTTAGTTGGCGACCGTGCGTTTTGATACTTTCACCATGTTTAGATAGACCATCCAACTCCTTTATCATCACAGAGGAGAGGGGAGTCCTGCTTTACACCATATGGGACCTTTAAGACTACATTTCCCATAAGTCCAGACATTGGGAGACTTTTGACAGATTTTGTTTCCCCTCACCTGCAGTCCCGCTGTACCCAGCCACCGACAGCCTGTAGTTCTTCTTCCCCACCTGAAAAGTGGAGTATTTAGCGAACACCGACTCGTCTCCGGCTCGCAAGTCGATGCGCAGAATCATCCTGGTCGTAGTTGTGAGGTTGTGGAGGTTCTCCAGGCCTACAGGGGGCGAGACAAACATGTTATCTCTATTCTGCCGAGTCCAAAGTCCTCTCTTTATCACGTCTGATCGCTTGTCGGCTGCGGCTCTCTCACCCAGCCAGAACTCCCCGCTCAGGTTTCCAAACCCTCGGCTGTAGTCCTTCCAGCCTCTGAAGAAGTCCACCGTGCCGTTCTCCCTCCTCTGGAAGACCTGCAGACAGGAGACACAGACCCACATCAGACCCAAGCTGCTGTCTGACTCCGTCACACGATGATGATGATGATGATGTAACTGCTCTCATCACCGCACCGTCCATCCTCCTCCGTCGGTCTCCATGTCGCAGTAGACCATCACAGGCGAGCCGTGTCTCCCCTGGGGGAAAATCTCCGCCTCCCCGGACTCCCCGACGCCGTTCAGCAGCTCCTGGGAGCAGTCGGAGGGGAACGGGAACCGCAGCGCTCCTGAGGAGGAGGAGGGAGGAGGAGAGGATGAAGGGAGGGAAGAGGAGAGCAGAAAACAAACCAAAACACAACGCACTTTTATTTATTCTGCTCGTTTCACTTGTTCCAACTCTCCGTCACTTCCTAATTTATTTTTCCCAAATGTTTCGGTTTCCCAAAAACAACTTTGCACTGTGATTCAACTTCTGCCCTCAGCCAACTGGACGATGAGCTCAGAGGAAACCAAACCCTCTTCACTCTGTCATAAACACACAGTAACTACTGCAGATGTCCCGCTGTTAATACAGTGGAATAGAATGGAATAAAACAACACAATGGAGCAAACTAGAATAGAACAGAATCGAATAGAATAGACTAGAATACAATAGGATAGCACAGAATAGAACAGAGCAAATTACAATAGAATAGAAAAGAGCAATTTTGAATAGAATTAAAACAGAATGCCATACAATAGAATAGAAGAGAATAGCACACAGCAATTGAAACAGAATAGAACAGAATAGGATAAAACAGAATTCAATAGAGCAAATTATTAGAAAAAGAAAGAAAAGAAAAAATTAGAATAGAATAGAAAATAGCAATTTTGAATAGAATAGAGCAAATGAAAATAGAACAGAATAGAATACAATAGAGCACAGCAAATTAAAACAGTGTCAAACGAATAAGAAAAGAAGAAAGAAAGAAAGAAAAGAATAGAACAAGTTAAAACAGAATGGCATAGAATAGAATAGAACAGAATAGCACACAGCAAATTGAAGAAAGAGAATAGAATAGAATAATAGAATAGAAAAACTTTAATGTCCCCACTGAGGCAATTTGTTTTGCATCTTAAAAACAGTTACATCACACATATTTCCACATGCAGCACACAATCATATCACATGATAAAAGTGGAATCACCTATTAAAATAAAGGGCAATAATTCAATATTATTGTTTATCATCTTTCAGTGGAATCATTTGGTGATTTTTGGGAAATTATGACACAATTCTGCTGTCTGAACTGATGATAACAAGCTAATTTTATTTAAAAACTCTGACAAAATGAGGTATGGTAGGAATATTAGTTTTGTCATACCTAATATTACCATTCGGTTCAATGGGATGGACATTGATTTGATTATTTAACATGTGATTTTGCGTATGCGAGTCATATCGTGATATATATCGATATAAAAAACATCCTTTTGATTATGGTGATATTGACTGCAGCCACATCACAGCTCTGTGCACGATGTGTTACCTGTGGTGAACTCTGCAGCGGCGGCGGCGGCGGTGAGGCGTCCTCCTCGCTCCGCCTGCAGCTGCACGCTGTATCTGGAGCCGGGGTGAAGCCGGGTCAGCTTGTGCTCCGTGACCGCGCCGCCGACTGTCACTTCCTGTGGAGAGGAAGAACCAGGAAGTCAAGCGGCAGATCCCGATGGTGAAAAACCCCCGCCGGGTGAGTTTGGGTGTTTACAGAGTCGCCTGTGTGCTGAGTGAGTTTTAATGAACCTTAATCCATTCAAGACACATTCTGAAGTGAGACAAAATACATAGATATCAATAGATAATTAGATTTAAAGCTTTCATCCAACAAAACAGGAAAAAATACAGGACAAAATAACTGTTTTTCAAGACAGACTCCGTGTTTCTGAAACGTTCACTGATGAATTTCATGTTGCAAAACTTTTCCTGAAGTGGATCTCACCTTCATTTCTTGACCCTCTGTCTGATAGGTCAGCCTGTAGCTGCCCACGGCCGTCGAGGGCGGTTTCCATGACAACAGGGCGGTGCGAGGCGTCACCTGGCTCGCCTGGAGGTCCCGCGGCCCCTCGCCAAGTCTCCCAAACCCTGGAGAGGTCAAAGGTCAGGAAGAGAGATCAACGAGGATTTAATTTTTAGAGTTATAATGAGTTTAATGGTTATTTGCAGATGGTTTTAGTGAGTGGATGGTCCTCATGAGGATAGAAGTACAAGGAAGTGTGTGTGTGTGTGTGTGTGTGTGTGTGTGTGTGTGTGTGTGCTGACCGCTGCTGGTGGTGAAGCTGGTGGTGGCAGCAGGACTCTCCGTGCTGCCCAGCTGGCTGCGGATGGTGACGGTGTAGGTGGTGGATCCCTCCAGACCGGACAGCTGCTGCTCCGCTGCGTTCCCCGACACCGTGATCCTGAGCTCCGAGCCTGGAGGGACGAGATCACACACACACACACACACACACACACACATGACCCACATGTAGTCTGCTGCTGCTGTGTAGACGGACTACATTAAGGGGGCAGTAAGTCAGGTTTCTCCTGCCCCATAGCACAAACTAACCGTAATATATCTGCAGGGGTTGATGGGATTGTTAATCAATACCAATAACTCAGTAATTACTTCACCAGCTGCTGAGATTTCTGGCTTTCAAAACTCACTTTCTGGACTCTGTCCCGTACAACAGTCCTCCCCAACACACAGACACACACACACATTCACTATCATCACTACTAAAACGTGACTTTATTGTGTAGGAGGAGAAATTCTATCAGTGTTGTTGCAGTTCCTACTGGTCACCAATAGAGGTCAGCGAAGGTTTTACTTAATGGTTCTTTTAAATTTGAAATCGGACTTTCAGAGTGAGGTTGGATACTTTCATCGATGTGTGGATTCATGTACCCACGTGTTTTATGTTTACATCACATTCAGCTGCTGCTCTCATCCAGAGCAGGTCAGGGGTTCAGTGTCTCGCTCAAGATCTCTTTGACAGCACACATGGATGTTGTGGACACACACACACACACACACACACACACACACACACACACACACACACACACACACGGGCTGCTGCAGGGGATTGAACCTGCGACCTTTCAGTTGCAGGACAGTGTCTCTAACCGCTCATCCACCATTAGGCTGTTTATGTACCTTTATTGTACCTGAAGTGCCTTGCTCAAGGGTGTTTTTGTTGTTGAATGAAGAGAGAGTAACAGCTCAGGACTCAAAACCTTGTTGTTATAATCCCTTCTTTAACTTCTCTAATATTTAGGTTTACTGAAGTTCAACTAAGTTTTATTCGTCCATATTGGTATGAGAAACGGATAAAGCCTTCTGCTGCGATCTGCATGTTCTGACCCGGGCAGAATAGAACAGAATAGAACAGAATAGAATAGAATTTGAATGATAAAATGGACAGAACCGAACAGAACAGAACAGAACAGAACAGAACAGAACAGGACAGAACAGAACAGAACAGAACAGAACAGAACAGAACAGAACAGAACAGGACAGAACAGAACCTAATAGACTAAACTAGAATATAATAGACTAGAATAGAATAGAAAGAAAAGAAGGCTTTTTTTCTGACTTATCAGATTAATATACACTCTTTAAAATTATTAGAGTTGGACTAAGCTTTTATATACAGTACAGTATGTGTGTTAGATTTACTGAACCTTATTAGTTTAGTTTGGTCTCTTTTTGTTGTTACATTACTGTGTTTTTATTGTGTTTTTCTCTTGCCTTCTGCAAACTACTGGCTTTCTTGCCTCCTTTTCCTTCTTCTTCTTATTACTTTATTTTCTTCTTTTTTTTCTCCCTTGCATTTCCCACAATTTCCCATCAAGAGGCATTTCACTTCTTTCCAGGCCGCCTTGTAGATAAGAATTTCTTTTTAAATTAACTTGCCTTTTGCCTCCTGAAAAGCTTGTGATGGATTCAGTTTAACTGACCAGACAACAACATAAACAGCTCGAGAAGTGGAAAAATCATTTTCAGATAGCCTGGTAGAACCATTCCATCACATACAGCTGGTGCACATGAGCAGGTGATGGAGAAAAACAGCATGGCAGTTTAGTCTCAGCTGGAGGGAAGCGATGTGGTTTTCATGAGCTGGGACGTCCTGCAATCCCATGAGGCATTGCAGTAATGGATATTCAACAAACAGCGCCACCGCTCACCTGTCCCCGCGCCGTAGACGATGGCGTACTTATCGACGGCGGCCAACGCCGGTCGCCATAGCAACAGGGCCGTGGTGTCGGTGACGTTTATGGCCTGCAGGTTCGTGGGCGGGTCAGGAACTGAGAGAGAGAGAGAGAGAGAGAGGGAGAGAGAGAGAGAGAGAGAGAGAGAGAGAGAGAGAGAGACTGTCATGTTGGTAGATATCCTGAAAAATACCCTGAAATAAACTTGATAAGTCTGGATACAAGATCAAACCACCTGCCAAGCTTGTTATTTTTTTGTCAGGTATGTCTTCTGTCTTGTGGTGTGTGTGTGTGTGTGTGTGTGTGTGTGCAGAAACAGAGAAAGAGAGAGAGACAGAGAGAAAGGGGAGAGAGAGAGAAAAACAGGCAGAGAAAGAGGGAGAAACATGCAGAAAAGGAGAGAGAGACATAGACATAGATAGTGAGAGAGAGAGAGAGAAAGGGAGAGAACGAGAGACGCATACAAAAAACACAAAAAAGGAGAGAGAAAGAAAAAAGGAAGTGAGAGCGAGAAACAGACAGACAGGGAGAGAAAGAGAGAGAGAAGAAGAAGAGAGGAGAGAAAGGGAGAGACAGAGACAGAGAAAAGGAGAGACAGAGAGAGAGAGAGAAGAAGAAGAGAGGAGAGAAAGGGAGAGACAGAGACAGAGAAAAGGAGAGACAGAGAGAGAGAGAGAGAGAGAGAGAAGAAGAGCGGAGAGAAAGGGAGAGACAGAGACATAGAAAAGGAGAGACAGAGAGAGAGAGAGAAGATAGGAGAGAAAGGGAGAGAGAGAGACAGAGAAAGAGAGAAGAAGAAGAAGAGAGGAGAGAAAGGGAGAGACAGAGAGAGAGAGAGAGAGAGAGAGAAGAGACGAGAGAAAGGGAGAGAGAGACCGAGAAAAGGAGAGACAGAGAGAGAAGAAAAAGAAGAGGAGAGAAAGGGAGAGACAGAGACAGAGAGAGAGAGAGAGACAGAGAGAGAGAGAGAGAGAGAGACAGAGAGAGAGAGAGACAGAGAGAGAGAGAGAGAGAAGAAGAGAGGAGAGAAAGGGAGAGACAGAGACAGAGAAAAGGAGAGACAGAGAGAGAGAGAAGAAGAGAGGAGAGAAAGGGAGAGACAGAGAGAGAAAAGGAGAGACAGAGAGAGAGAGAAGAAGAAGAGAGGAGAGAAAGGGAGAGACAGAGACAGAGAAAAGGAGAGACAGAGAGAGAGAGAAGAAGAGAGGAGAGAAAGGGAGAGACAGAGAGAGAAAAGGAGAGACAGAGAGAGAGAGAGAGAGAAGAAGAGAGGAGAGAAAGGGAGAGACAGAGACAGAGAAAAGGAGAGACAGAGAGAGAGAGAAGAAGAAGAAGAGAGGAGAGAAAGGGAGACAGAGACAGAGAAAAGGAGAGACAGACAGAGAAAATGAGAGACAGAGAGAGAGAGAAGAAGAAGAAGAGAGGAGAGAAAGGGAGAGACAGACAGAGAAAATGAGAGACAGAGAGAGAGAGAGAAGAAGAGAGGAGAGAAAGGGAGAGACAGAGACAGAGAAAAGGAGAGACAGAGAGAGAGAGAGAGAGAGAGAGAAGAAGAGAGGAGAGAAAGGGAGAGACAGACAGAGAAAAGGAGAGACAGAGAGAGAGAGAGAAGAAGAGAGGAGAGAAAGGGAGAGACAGAGAGAGAGAGAGAGAGAGAGAGAGAGAGAGAGAGAGACAGAGAGAGAGAGAGAGAGAGAGTCAGACTTTGAATCAGTTATCACATTGTGACTTGTGGTTTGTCGGTAGTTTCCTCGGCAGCGATGGGAATCACATGTTGAGAAAGTGTTTTGAAACAACGCAGAGCGCTGAATCCGGTCCAGCGTGAGAATCCTCTGAGAAAATATAAAAAATGCACGGATGTTTTCCAGATCCAGCACCTGCTCCGGCCATTATGAAAGAGCACAACTCATAAAAATACTGAAATCACACACATAAAACTGCAGAACAGGAGAGGAAACACAAGGAAACTCACATCAGCACAAGAGTTTTGATACTGGAACACCAAAAGAACCAAAAAGAAAACCTGGATCTCAATTCTTATCCACTTCACCAATGACTGAAACCCATTTGAGCAAAATAAAATATTTTTCTGTTAATTGTTAATGCACCAAGATAAAGTTTATTGCTCTTAAACTATCTGGAAATGAAATTCTACTAAGTTCTGTACAAAAAAGACAGCAGAAAACTCTTTTCTCTGCAGTAAAAACATATTAGTCCAAATTCTTCAAAATTAAATGATCACCAAAACTGCTTTTTAACACTAGAAAGGCCAATGGATTTTGTAGGTCCAAGAGAAATTCAACAAGACTTCAACTGAAGGGGTAAATGTAATTATTAATACTATTTCCCTGCATGATTTTGAAAACTTTATAAGATATTGAGTTTAGGAAAAGTCATGGAGAGACATTTTGAAAGCTTCAGTTCTAAAATTAAAAACAAGCGTCAACTGACCACATTTTGGTCTTTCTATTATTAAAATAAACTGCCTAAAGTACGGATTTATCATTCTCAATGTGTCAAAGATCAAGTTAGATTTACAATAAAACAGAATAACCCGGTTCAAAGTGCTGCAGGACTTACGCGTCATGACATAGTCTTTGACCGGATCGCTCTCGTCCAATCCGAGGACGGAAATGACGCTGACCTCGTAAGTGGAGCCGGGGGAGAGCCGTGATAGGCCGAGGGTGGAGTCGTCCGAGCCGACCGACACCGACACCGGCTCGCCTGGAGGGGCGGGACGGAGGAAACACACAGGGAGGATCCAGGATGACTGATTCATTCATTCATTCATTCATTCACTTTCTCTTAAGTGCTTAATCCTTTTCAGACTACAGTGGAGGATACTGCTGATGTGAGGCTGTGCTAGGAAAGACTTCTGCAGAAAAACACACATCTTAAATGTCTAAGAAGAGCGTCCTATCCCTCCTAATTGAGATGCTGTGGATTCATTCTGTTTTCCTAAATTCATTTCAGGGGTCGGGTATGGTCACTGGCGGGAAATCCTCCCCACACAGGAAGTAACGAATCAAAACAAAATACAAAACTTTCTCCTAAACAGCTGCAAGCGAAGACAAAGTTTGACTTGCCAACAATGGCTGAACCTGCTGTGAAAATATTTTTTTTTTCCACTACCTCCACCCCCGTCAGCAGTTTACTGATGTCATGTTACAGATTTCTGGTTAATGAAGTCCTTCAAACTTTCAAAAATTCAAACCGTCATCTCCCGCCACCACCCAGGGCCGCCAAAATGCAAAGTTGCAAAATGGCTGTAGGATGAAGCCAACGTGACGTCATAACATTTTTGTGAAATGAGCACCACGTCTGAAATGCAGATTATGTGTTGTGGACACGAATTATGCGAAGATTACGTTCCTCCACCACGAATTGGACACATTTTCAGCTAAAGGTTGGCTAATGGTTAAGTTTAGGCAACTAAGACAACTTTGGTTAAAGTCGAGATGAAATGAAAAATGCCTTTTTAACCCTTTTAGATCACATCCCCGGTCATATTGTGCACCTATTTAACAATATATGCCAAAAAAAAATACAAAAAATCAATTTCTTTGTATTCTTATATCAAAATTCAATCATGTTTTCTTCCTGTAAAACAAAATATGCCGTGTGCTTACGTAAGCATGCCTCAAACAATTTCAACCAATAATATCATGACATCCACCCATCAATCAATCTTCAACTTTTAGCGCACAGAGCTAAGATTCATTAGTTAGCTAGCTAGCAGCAGCACGGTACTTCGGTGTGTCTTCGGGTGTTATGACACGCCCACTTTTCAACGTTCAAATCAAATTCCTCCCAACGTTACGTCCCGCCTGTCTTTCCTGTTTCACTCGGAAATACGTCACGATACGGAAGTTAGATACTCTCGAAATGCCGTTTCATCTCGACTTTAAGGTTTGGGAAAGGCTTTGGTCATGGTTAGAAGAAAAACCTTCGCTAAAAATTCAAACTTCACTCACAGTAGAAATCGTCTTGGTACAAGCTGGGAATTGACTCGAGCTCGTCGGAGTTAAAGGTAACAGTTACTTTCCACCGCGCTTTTCAATGTCAGACTACTGCCTGTTTATAGTCACGCCTCCTTCATGTAACCATTTTGTGCTGGGAAAACGTATTTCTCCCACTTTTCATGCACGGTGCATGTAGTATTTGCAATTTTCAGACTTTGCGCTTATTTCATGACATCTCGGGAGACCAGGCTGGAGGCCGGGGCTTCAGCCATGAGTTTGAGTTCTCACCGTCTTGTGTGTGTGTGTAGGTGACTTTGAAGCTGCTGGTGGGGTTCTTGGGTTTGGTCCAGGACACCGTCAGAGAGTTTTCTGTCAGCTCACTGAACACCAGGTTGGTCGGAGGCTCCGGGCCTGGAGGGTGTGGAGAATACAGCGAGAGAGGGGTGAATGAGGGAGGAGGGTGGAAAAGACAGGAAGAAAGGAAGGAAGGAAAGAAGGAATGAAGGAAGGAAGGAAGGAAGGAGAAGAAGGAAATTGAGGTAAATACGAGGAATAAAGTCAGAAGAAGGCAAAGAATATGATGAGAAGGATGAATCAAGGAATAGTGTGAAAACGAAAAAGGAAAACAGGGTTAAAGCAGAAAAGGGAGTGGATGAAAAAGAAGGAAGGAGGGAGGAAGCAAGCAATGAAGGAAGGAAGGAAGGAAGGAAGGAAGGAGAAGGTGGACATTTAGGAAAATAGGAGGAATAAAGTCAGAAGAAGGGAAAGAATATGAGAAGGATGAATCAAGGAATAATGTGAAAATGAAAAAGGAAAACAGGGTTAAAGCAGAAAAGGGAATGGATGAAGAAGAAGGAAGGAGGGGGGAAGGAATAGTGTGAAGACAGGAGTAAGAAAAGGGGAGAACATAAAGGAGAAGGAAGAACTTGAGGAAAATAGGAGGAATAAAGTAAGAAGAAGGGAAAGAATATGAGTAGTGATGTGAAAAGGAAAAAGAAAAAGCAGAAAAGGGAGTGGATGAAAAGGAAGGAAGGAAGAAAAGAAGGAAGAAGGGAGAGAAGGAAGAAAGTAAGAGATCAGAGGACAGAGGAGACAATATAATAGATTTAAGGAAGAGAAACAGAGATTTAAATAGTTGGGAAAGATAAAAAAAAATGGCCACAAAAGGAGTGAAAAGAAACAAATTTTAAGATTATAATGGAAACTGCTACTCTGTCATACAGTACACAGTGTGTACATTATGTACATATTTATCCATCCACACAGTTACTATTAGTGCTCCGATGAGTACGTGTATATATGTACAGTGCAAACATATATACAGTATACACGGCATATACGGACATATAGAGTCACAATTAAACGCAGACGATGGATCCTGGACAGCAGCGACGGAGAGAATGATGAAATTTTAAAAGTTAGCTGGTCGTTCAGTCCTGAAAAGAAGAGAGTGGCAGGAAGAAATGAACACAAAAGAAGAAAAGGGAGACATTTTCACAAAGTTACTGAAGGTTGAATGAAAACAAAAAAACATCCAAATATTAATTCAACACAAAATTTGAAGAGCTGAAAGTGAGGAATCACATTTAAAGCGTCGGGAAATGTGTTTGGCGACAGATTTTCAACCTTGAGTGTGAATGATTTCCCAGACCAACTCATTCATCACCCTTTTGAAATACAGAGGCCTGACCGCTAGGGCTGGGTATCAACGGAAATCTTTTGAAACGACAACATTTTTAACAATTGACATTTTTAATCTTCCAACTACTTTTCAAAAAGTATTTCTGAATTACCTTTTTCAATACATTATATGAAAGCAAAGCATAGCGTGACATTTGTACATACTACTTTCCTAAAAAGATTACACATGCAAGAAAAGTTTTTATTATTAAACTCTATTATGAAGTGTTGCAGTACTTTTCAACGCATTTTGATGCTTTAAAATCAATACATCTGTACCATAAATTGGTATGGTACTGATACATATTGTTTGTTGATACCCAGACCTATTAACAATAGTTATAGAATCCACATTTAATTAATTTCTTTGATTTACTCCATAATTCATTTTCTTGTGAACTCATAGGATTAAAATCTGCACATTTCGCATTTGGATTTGAAAGGTGAAGAAAGACCAAACGTAGAGACCAGCATGGTCTTACCCTGGGGTGGGTGAGTGGTGAAGGGTGTCAGTGAAGCTGGTTGACTGTTAGCTTACCCTGAGTGAGAGAAGACCACAGCAGCAGTGAATGAATGGCGTTGTTATTTTGTTTTTGTGTTTTCTTAAAAAAAAGGTGGACTCAGCAATTTGATGTCAACTCAACCACCAAAATTGTTTGAAAAAAAGAGACATTCGATAGCTCTGAGTCTTCTACCTTTCTGTAGTCTGGGAAATCATTTAAGAGCTAGTTTTCTTTAGCTAATGTGCCTTGTGTCAGCTATAGAGGCGTTTCAGTTGTGTCACAAATCTCCCAGCAACCCCAGCTGGTGCCATCATGGAGGTCCATTGGAGAATTGCTCATATAATGGCTAAATATATAACAGCCAGGCTAGGAAAACAGAGATACCTGAAAAGGTGCGGTGTGGCTGTAGATCCATTCAGTAACGTTCTCAGTAAAAGTGAATAGTGTGATAAGGTGGATTTGGTTACTGTGACAGTAAACTGTCTTGTCTTTAGCCCTAGTCTCTACTCCAAAACACTCTGAGTTGTAGCTTGAGAAGAGTCAGCTCAGTTAACCTGAACAAACTGTTAGCTAGCTAACTAGCCAGCAAACACACTGATGTTAATGTTAACATGCGACTACTAGCCACAACTAAGGCTAGCTTTTACTACATATGTGTGTTTAAGACAGTGTACTAGTTAGCTAGCTAACAAGCTGACTTTATCTAAACACAGCATTGATCAGATTTATCACTGGTGAAATTATCAGTTCCCATTTAAAAACACTGCAGAAATGAACCATACTGAATTCTGTTGAGACGGCCATTTCGTATGTTTAGAAATGTAATCAGCTGTTCACAGCCATTGTGAGCTGTGGACCTCCAATATGGCCACCGAAGGGTTCGCTACATCACCTGAAAGCCCACTATATGCAAGAGCAAATTGTGACATTGCACAATGATGATCAACAATCAAAAGCATCGATATATCTGGTACCTATTGTAAGTGACTACTCCAACAATCATCCTGTCATTTCATCATTTATGGTGAAAGCTGACAAAAGGTCTGGAGTGTGACATCAAATCACTGAGTGTTTATGGCTGAATGAATGAATTTTTATGACTTAAGGTTGCTGATTCATGAATATCAGAAAAGTATTTCATATATTCATGTATGCTCAGTAATGAGTGCACAAATACAGGGTTAACACAAAACACAACTGCTCAGTGGGCTTTTTCAACATAGCTTGAATTAAAAAATCCCTCTTTGCCAACGACAGAAAAATCAACTAAAACAAATAAAATATAGGTTACGTTGTCAATAAACCAATGATTGAATGAGAAACCATATTATATGGGATTACAAAAACTGAAACTGTAAATCGAGAACTTACAGTTTTCAAGAGCGTGACAGCACACAGCTCTTGAAATGAATATGGAGGAAGCATTTGAGTGAGTAAGCAAACATCTCCAATCATACTCAATGGAGTGACAATTAGTTAACAACTGACTTGAGAACAAGACATGGGGTGCAGTGAAGATATAAGAGTTATGCATGTACAAATTGTATCCCGAGTAGCTTCTGGTGTGAGGTCAAGAAGAAAAGAGTGAGTTTTCTGAAGAGGGCTTCACAACATTGAAAGTAATGTTGTAGCCTTGTACAGTAGTAATTTAAGGCGTTCTACTGTCACAATGGCTTGTACCTGTGCTGATGACAAGCTTGTGCAGTCTGGACAGAAGGCCAGGCGCCTTTCCGAGCAACGTCACGGTGTAGTCGGTCTGCGGAGGGAGGTTCTCAAATGGGAAGGAGCGAGCTGAACCAGGAAGAACTTTAGTGAAGGTTTTGTCACTTCCTGTTGCAGGTTTGGCTGTTGTGCCGCTGTGGATTCTCGGAGTGTGTGTGACGACACTTTCGGGAACAACGTTTTCTTCTCTCGTGCGTCCATTTTCTGCCTCCTTTCCTTTGGTTATTTGTGGCTTGCCTTCCTCCTCCTCACTACCTTCCTTTTCCTCAGAGCCTTCGTCCTCCTCTTCTTTTCCCTGCCCTTCCTTTTTTTCCTTTCGCTCTTCATCTTTTCCACCTTGCTCTTTCCTAGTTACAACAAAGTTTTTGTACTTCCCCTCCGGTGCGTCCCAGACAAGCGTAAACCCATCTGAGGTCAAGTTCCTCACGCCCACATAGTCCAGAGGTTCCCCTGTGTCTCCAGAAGGAGAAACATCTGACCCATTTAGAGTGTTGGAACCGCCACTCCTCGTCTGTTCAGTTTTACTCACTCTGCCCCCTTTTACAGTATGATCCGTTTTTGAATCCTGTCCCCTTTGGCTCACAGTGATGTTTTTTCTCATCTGGATGTGACTCGGTGCTGTTTTCCTTCCTGTCGGTGGTTTTCTCTTCAGAAGTGTGACTGGTTTTAAGGCTCCATGTCCCGTATCGGAGGAACTTTGTTTGATAGTTGGTCTACCTCGAATTATAGTACCAGTATATTTGCCAGCGTTGACTCTGTCTTTGTGGATGTCAGAATCAGAGCCTGTGATGACAGTTTCCTTCTCCTCAAATTGGGTAGTTTGGATTCCATGAGTGTTGTCCCCCTCTCCTGATTGGTTAGTTTGTATTCTGAGGGTACCGCCCGACTGGATTACCTTTGTAGTGTCTTGTTCTCCTGACTGAATGGTTTGGATTTCTTGGGTAGGGCTGATGACTCTGTGTTCTCCTGATTGGTTAACAGTGATTCCAGGGGTATTATCCTCTCCTGATGGGCTAGTTTGACTTCCAGCGGCAATGTCACTGCCTCCATTTAGCTTTCTAGATGGTAAAGGCTTTTGCATGGGACCTCTCTTTGGATGTTGAGGGGGTCTCAGGTATGGACGGGTTCTGTTTTGGAAAGGTCCCATGTTTGGATGTACACGACGTGGGTATCCAACTTTGGAGGCTGGGCGACGGAAGGGAGCCACTCCACTGTCCCTCAGAGGCTGATTTAGTTCTGTCCCCAGTGACATTGTGGTTGTCTCTACTGCATCTTCACTGCTACCCTCTTCTGGTGCTGTACCTTCAACTCGATAGGCTTCTTTGGAAGTAGAAGATGGTGATGAAGAGGATGGTAATTCACTAGAAGGAATATGCCCCCTTTCTGTCTCTGCTTCAGGATTTAAAGGTTGAGAGGGGCGAGGAGGGAATCTCAAGTTTGGACGGGTTCGGTTCTGAAAAGGTCCCATATTGGGATAGGGGCGACGTGGGTACCCAACTTTTGGATATGGGCGACGGAATGGAGGTACGCCACCTTCTCTTGAAGTTAATTTTTTGTCTTGGTTAGTTTCAAGTGACACAGCATCTGTGGTACTCTCCCCATTTTTGCTGGTAAATGGGGGTCCTCTTCCTTCCCTTAGAGTTTTTGTCTGGTTTTGTTCAGTTCCAAGGACAACAAGTGTAGTTGCCCCCTCTTTGTCTCCGCTCGTATCCTTCTCCAGTGCATTGGCAACTGAAAATGACTCGTCTGAAGTAGAGGAAGTTGATGATAATTCACTTGAAGATTTTTTCCTTGTCTCTGTCTCTGTTCCAGGTTTGAGGTTTAAAGGTGAAGAGGGACGATAAAGAGTTCTCAAATTTAGACGAGTCCTGTTCTGAAAGGGTCCCATATTTGGGCGTGGACGACGTGGGTAGGCTACTTTTGGATGTGTGCGACGGAACAGAGGTACGCCCCCTTCTCTTGAAGTTAGTTTTTTGTCTTGGTTAGTTTCAGGTGACATAGCTTCAGTGGTACTCTCCTCATTTTTGCTGGTATCAACTTCTGATTCATTACCTCGAACTGAATCTGATTCTTCTGAACTGGAGGAAGATGATGATGGTGATGGTGATGATGATGGCAATGATGATAGTGGTGATGATGATAGTGGTGATGATGATGGTGGTGATGATGATGGTGATGGTAATGATGATGGTGATGATGATGACGATGATGTTAATATTGATGATAATGGTGCTGCTGCTGCTGATGTTTCTGATGATGACGATGACGCTAAAGATGATGATGATGATGGCGATGATGGTGCTGCTGCTGATGACAGTGATGACGATGATGGTGATGTTGATAAGGAGGATGACAATGATGACGATGACAATGGGTTCAATCCACTTAAAATCTGCTTCCTAATTGCTTGCGCATCAAGAGAGAGGTTTGAGGGTTTGGACAGGTGAACAGAAAACGTCTTTATATTCAAATTGTCAAAAGTGTCTGTCAGGAGCTGATGAAAACGATCTGCTGAATTGTTCAATTTAGTCTCCTCAGACGACGGTTGCAAATCGAAGGGGGACACATTATCACTCAGATCTTCTGTCTCAGAGGAACTGTGATGTGTGTTAGGTGTAGGTCTTTCTCCAAGCACCGGTCCATCCCCCTTATATCCACTGACTCTGTCCTTATGGGCTAATCTGATGTGTGTCACTTTAACTTTGTTCATACATTTCTTCCCATGGGTGTGAACAGTCCCAGTGGGCTCTGAAGACACCGGGTGTTCTGCTCCCTCTCTCTCAACCCCAGTCTCATTTCCCTGGATTGCCATGCCAACATCTGGTTGCTCTTTTGAGCCAAGACTGACAGTTGGTTCCTCAGAGCTTTTTTGACTGTTTGTTCCTGAATCAATCCCAACTGGAGATATCATAGCTGGATTTTTGTCATCTACCCTCTCGGTGCTTGATGTCTCTGCACTGGGGTCTCTCACAGTCAAAGCTACTGTCCTGTCTCCTACAATGGGGGATCCTGGTTTAGGCTTTTTGACGACTGGTTTAGGCACCTTTGCCTTGGCCCCCACTAAGGGATTCTTGCCTGGGGGCTTTTTCAAAGGACCCGGTCCAACCCTTCTCCCTCCAGGTACAACTCTGGTTGCGTTCAGACGAAATGAGCCAAGAGTAATTGGCTTCCTGGGTAATATGGGCCTTTCACCTGGTTTGGGCTTGGTGCCATCTTTTCTGCTGACCAGAGGTTTAGTTCTGGCTATTACAGTGGCTGAAGAGTCTTCCTTAGATCCAACGATACCTCCGACTGTAACAGAACCCACATCACTCCCTTCCTCCCTCCTCCCCTGTCTGTCAAAGACTGTCACCACAGGTGTTAGGTTCGACGTTGGGTCTCTGCCATTGGCGTCTTGTCCTGGTGCCGGTGTAACCTGCATGGTTACAGCTGCCATGGTAACCCTCGGTAATATCTTCCCTAAAGGTGTGAATGGAATGAGCATTTGGAATCAATGTTTTTGTTGTTGTATGCTGCTGTTGTTTTAAAATTCAAGAAGAATCATTTCTAATGAGGGAAGAAATGCAGTTTTAATACTGATAATGTTATATACTTTTAAGTCAACTTGATTTTCAATAGTTTGTCAGTTATTGTGCAAGTGCAAACAAACAACTCAGGGTCTTGGCATCCATGTAGAACCTGCAAGGAGAAAAGTGAATAAAAATAATTATTTTTGATCTGCAAAGAAACTCTTTTTCATTGCACGGGCAGGGGAATTCAACATGCTTGGTTATGTCTGTGTGTTGCTGTTGAGAAGAAAATACCATCATCAACTTCAGGAAAAGGCAACAGTTTACGGAATATTTTCTTCTGAAAGTAATTGGCTTTGCTCCTGTAAGGTTAGGTTTGCACCTCGCTCCATTACATTTTACAACGCTTCTCCTCATTGTAATGCATTTTATATGATGCGTTCCATTGAATAACGAGGTGCTTGGACATGTTAAGTTTCATTAGCCCACACTCACCAGGAGCAAGGCTGGCCTCACCTGAACACATAAACTCTTGCGGTTAAACGGCTTTCTGGTCTTCTATCTCTTCATCTGTCTCTAGCTTCTATCCTTATCTCTATCTCTCCCAGTCTCTTTTTCTTTCTTTCTCCATCTTTGTCTTATTTTCCTAGTTCTAATCTTTGTCTTTGCAGTATGGCTTTACCTTTTTACCTTCAAAATTTGCAACATCATATTTGACCCTCAGATGCATTGAAATTTATATGAATTTGGTATAAAGGATATCTATGTCAAACGATATTTGTTAGTTCTCTCATTCTTGTTTTCTCTAGATCTACCACAACATCTCATCAAATCATAATCGATGCAATTTGGAATTTCACAATGCCAGTTCTCCAGAAAAAAACTCTTTTTACTCACCAGGAGTTGCTTGGGTGGTTGTCGGTTCACTCTGACTGGCGCCCTTCTCCGCCACAAGTAAGATGTCATACAAACGCCCCGCCTCCAGCTCCTCAATGTGGGCGGAGTCTCTGCCGGGTGGGAGGATAATTTCTTGACTCCTTCCTGCTCCGTCGTTGGGCTTGACGGTCAAGCGATACCTGTCAATCTCACCCTGTGATTGCTCCCATTGGACCACGGCAGAAGTGGTGGTCGTCTTGACGACTTGGAGGTTGGAGGGACCAGAGATGACTGAGAAGAAGAAGAAGAAGAAGAAGAAGAAGAAAATAGCCTTTATTGTCAAGTTATGGATTATTGCATGAATTTCAAGATTTCTAGATTAATTTCTAGTTGATCCTGCTGTCTTTATGAAAATGTTTAATTGTACACAAGCATCCACTCACACTTTTTTAAAAACCTTTATTTACCCTATAAAGTTGGCTCAGCACACTTCCTTCTCCTCACTATCGGTCTAAACCTAGTGGTGACAGTAATGTCCAACTGTCATCCCTCCACAAGAAAACCATTTACTACTGTCCAGAACTCTTGAAAAGAAAAATATAGAGCCTTCAGTGTCTCCCCTCAGTTAATAAAGGACAAATCAGATCAAAACAACTCACGGGTCATGAACTCAGCGGAGCTCTCGGCTCCCATCCTGCCGTCCGTCTCTCCGGTGACGGTGACGGTGTACTCCTGACCCGCTGCCAGGCCCGTCTGGGTGAAGGTGGTCAGGCTGCCCTCCACCTGCACCGTGATCTGCTGGTCACTCTCTTTCTGTCAGGGCCGGAGGGAAGAGAAACTACTGTTAGAAAAGAGCTGGATAAATATCTGTGTGAACCCCCCCCATCCACAAGCAGCACGTAACTTTGTGTCTCCACAATGTTTTAGCATGTCTTAGCATGTGCCAAAGGTTTTTACAATAGAGCTTGCATTTCTGTTAAATCGGAAACCACCTCCTATTATCATTTGTTAGCAATGTTAGCACAAGTCAATGAAGTATGAAACGGTGTAACTCTGAAAGTCACTTGCAAGCCATTCCATACACGTCCATAGCTTTAGTAATAGTACGAATAGGTAATAGAACTTGCTCAAAGCAATGGGATTTGGAAAGCAATGGTTTTCATACCCCATTAACAGTACTGAAGTACTGATTTCTCAGAGACAAAAACTCTGATATAAAAATGTTTTGAATACTATAACAGTGGACATTGTTAGTGATGAATAGAACGGGCCTCTAATATCACTGAACCTTCCCTTTAAAACGTGAATCTCACCAAAATTGGAGTTACAAGGTTTTCACAACAGCGATGTGAAATCCAGTTTAATTCAATTTGATACAATTTTATTTATCTCACACAGAGCTATTTGAAGAATGCAATTAAAAGGTATAAACAAACATAAAAACAAAACATAGAATAAAATATTACATAACAAACTGAGACAAGACAGAATGGATTACCAGATTAAAAGTTGGGCCATTTGTATATGTGTGCTATTAAAGTGCAGACTGCAGGCAGCAATCATATGCATATAGCTGAAATTATAATAGGTTACAACTGTCCAGTGTTAGAAACCTCCTGATTGTTAATTAAAAATTTTATTGCTTCTGTTATACATGTATTTTTCCTTTGATTTGTCTTCCTTTGGGTGTCTGAAAGCGCGCGCCTGATGGAAAGAGGTTGAATTCATTGTGCAGCATGTGCGACTTGTCATCTAATATTGCCTGGGCTTTTCTCAGGACTTGTTGAGAGTCAAACTCTCTGAATTTGAATTCCCAGTGTCACATCTGATCCACCACTTCAGACTGATCCAGTTCAGATGTGGCAAACCTGGAGTATTTCAATGGCAAGCGGCTGCATCGCGGCCAGTAGATGGAGTGTCTATCCAACTGTTTCCTCCCGCATAATGAACTCCATCAAGTGCAGTCAGATGGTTTGTCGACTCGGGTTCAGCCAGCTGACTCACAGTGAGGGAACAAACACATTTATGGTTCTCCGCGGAGCTCCCAGTAATAGAAAAAACACTTCATCACGTTGTAATCATTAGGCTGCATGAACAGCCTCATCAGGCTGAGTGGAAACAGCGTCTGTCTGCAGGGCAGAGAGCTGGGTGGGCAGAGGCTCCGCTTTTGTTTTAGAGTTTCCAAACACAAACTTTACTGGAGCAGAACAGAAGCATTCCTGAGGTAGATCAGTGATGTCATGTGAAAGTCTTGAAACTCAAATTTTGGTGTTTTTGTTTTGTTTTTGTTCTGCAATTAAAAAGTTTAAGTTTTCTGTTTTTTCTTTGATTGAAAGTTGACATCATGTACTGAATAAGCCCCGAGGGACTGTGAAACCAGTATAAAATCTATTTTATTGTACGTTTTTACAATAATATATTTAATATAATTCTGTGCATGACCTCAAAACAAGTTTTAACTTTCAACTTTTTGAAGATAGTTTTATTCATTTATTTATTTAATTTTTCCAACTTTTCTGTTGCAGATCAGAGGCATCCCTGAGCTTTACTGATGATGTCATGCGAAGCTTTGGAAGTCCAGGTTATGTTTTTTTTCTTTTCTTTAATCAAAAATGTTATCAAGCAATCAATCAATCAATAAATCAATCAATCAATCAATCAATCAATCAATCAACCAACCACCCAACCAACATTTTATATTGTCATTTATGTGCTATACCCCAAGGGGTCCGTGAAACTGATTGAAAGTCTGTTATAATAGGTTATAAAATAGTATGATGAATATAATTTTCTGTATATTTTCAAAACTACATGTTGGTCAGTTTGACAGTATCATGTTTTTTCTCAGGTCTTGACAAAGTAAACTCTCTGAAGATATAGTTTAAATCTCACAGCACAGGTATTCAGATCATATTCAAGCAAGGCCAGAGATTTAATTGGAATATTCAGCTTTTGAAAAAATATTGAATGCAGGGTTGGGTTGGGTTGGTTTGTTTGGGTTGGGTTTGATTGGGTTGGGTTGGGTTGGGTTGGGTTGCTTTGGTTTGGGTTGGGGTTGATTGGGTTGGGTTGGTTTGGGTTGGGTTGGTTTGGGTTTGGGTTGTTTGGGTTGGGTTAGGTTGGGTTGGGTTTGGTTGGTTTGGGGGTTTGGGTTGGTTTTGGTTGGTGTGGTTTGGGTTGGTTTGGGTTGGGCTGGGTTGGTCTGGTTTGGGCTGGGTTGGTTTGGGTTGGTTTGGGCTGGGTTGGGTTGGGTTGGGTTGGGTTGGTATGGTTTGGTCTGGTTTGGGTTGGGTTGGTTTGGATTGGGTTGGTTTGGGTTGGTTTGTCTGCAGGCCAACATGCTCAATTCTGAATTGCTGCTCATATCTGGATGTTCTGGATGACTGTTCATATTTATTCTAGGATGTAACTCATATCTGATCCCAATATGAACTGACAGCAATGTTGAAAAGACTAACAATAACAAAAGACGTCATTCATTTTGTTTCCAGCACATTTCGGTCACAGCATGAGCCTTCCAGTTTTGACAGAATTGAGGCGTTTCCCCAAATACCAATCAGTTCACTATTTGTCTTTCCATCGTTGTCTTGAGTTGAGCTGAAGATGTCTGAACTTTTTTAAACCTTCCAGTCTTGTGAAACTTGGTCACACCAACCTCTGCTGTGAAACTGGGGAGAAAGAATGTGATATCTTCAACTCTTCATTTTAAGTCCAGTGGATTTTATTTCTATTTTTGACATGTTACTACCTGGATGACTGAAATGAACCTACACACACATTGTGACTCGTTGTCATCCATGCTAATGCTGCTCAGCCAAGCTGACAAATTTATAACAATTGATCGATTTTTTTATTGTCATGGCAAAGCTTTGTCATGTAGGCTGTATGCCACTCCATGCAGCTTTTTGCTGTTCACACTGATTAGACAAAAAACATCAATCAAATCACTGCTGGTAATACAGACTGGCCTTCCTAAAACTGTATTTTTGTAATTAGTACTTTACTTGAGGGATATTAGAAGGGTCCTTTTATATCACAATTGAAAACAAACTTTTTAAACTCACTTTTTCCAAATTGTTTTATTCTCCTTCTGTGTTGGCTTTTATTGTTTTCTGTCTTTTTATGCCATTTCATTTTATTTATTTATTTTATATCATTGTTTTATTCATTTTACTGGTGTTCAGCACTTTGTTAAGGAAAGCTGTATAAATAAAATTATTATTATTGTTGTTATTATTATTTATTCTTTTGTACTATTGTGTATTATACTTGTGTACTTCTCATACTATTCCCATGCGCCTCCCGTCTCTGTCACAGCATTACAGGCCATGTCGTGACACTGTGTTTAGTGTTTGTCCCGCAGTTTACTCATTTCCATATTTTCAGTCAGGATCATTTCACGCTGCATGCTGCTCAGCAGCTGTTAAATCCAAAAAACTACTAAGTTGTTATTATTCAATTCATGTGCTGGAAAGCTCTGCAATTTCCCATGAATTAAAAGCTGCAGTTTACCCAATTACTCAACTGGGAGTGCTTTGCTGACGTTTTTGCTGCCTTCCAGTTTATAATGAATGGATACCATGTTGTAAAGTAAATGGACCACAGCTGGGTTGCCATGCTGGTTACTATGTTGGTTGCCTGGCGATGGAGTTCCAAAGGTCATCTTGGAACAGTGTCAGTGTGTCATAATGCTTTTATCCATTTCCATATGAATGGGAGTGACATCATTAAAATAGAGACTCTAATAATTCACGATACACTCTAAAACAAGTCCAGACTCTGTGCGCCTCCGCGGTGCGTTCAGGGTCAGGATGGTTAGTTCTGTGGACCTCGCTGGGCTGCTGAAGGACCTTCGCTCTGTATATTTAGACATTTATTCACATGTTGAAACATAAATCGTCGTCCCAGTTGAAGGTCTTTGGCACTCTGAAGCAGGTTCTCCTCAAGATGTGGCTCCATTCATTGTTCCTTCTTAAAAGTCTCCCAGTCCCTGCTAGTGAAAAAGTCATCTTAGGACAATGTCAGTGCATCATGATGCTTTTTTTCCCCCATTTCCATATGAATGAGAGTGACATAATTAAAATATAGACTAAGACCACTCTGATCCGTTGTGTCCGTCCCTGTGCATTCATTCATTCATTTCAATTCATTTTCAGTGAGAGCTGCCTGTTGTCCGGACAGGACTGATGACGCTCTGTCTGTCACATTTGCATCCATTTTGACAGAAACTTGGACGGATGGATTTGTCAGCGTCCGTTCAGCCAATCAGAGCAAAAATAAATCAGAGAAAGCCTGGTGTAATGTTGGGATGACTGGAGGTTTTCCAGCTCAGTTTCTTATTGGATTTATACTGTAGAGTCTGTTTCTTCTTTTTTCTATGAAGTAGCTCCGTTATGAGCAAAGATTCCTGTTCTTCTGCCTCGCCGCCATGTTGATGTTCAAAACAAACCAAAAGATAGAAATCTATCTATCAATAGTTCTGTCTGTTTTCTGATGGATCAGTGTGCCCGCCCCCTAATAATGCACCATACACTCTAAAACAAGTACAGATTCTGTAGGGATCTGCGGCATTTAGCTCTTTCTGAATACGAGAAGAGGATTGTGGAAGTCGCTATGCTGCTCAAAGACTTTCTTCTTGTTCTGAAGTCATTCCAGCGCTGATTCGGCTTCATGTTTAGTCTCATTCTCCTGTTGGAACAGAAACCGTCGCCCCAGTCGAAGGTCTTTGTCCCTCTGAAGCAGGTTCTCCTCACGTTGGTGCTTTTTAAACATTTTTGACATGTGTATGCTACGCATTAGCCAATAAATAATAAAGGCTTTTTACTTTTTGTATGGAAACAGTGCCTTGGATATATTTTTTCTGCCAAATCAATATTTTTAAATCTGACAATTTTGATGCCAAAAAATGGAAGTATTACATTTTGTATTCTTGGCAGGGTAGAAAAGCCTCTGAAACAATATTTAGACCATGGGACACTAAAACTCTCCATTGAAACCCAGGATAATAATAAGCAGTTATAATAATCTATATATTTATGCATACATGTGTGGAATCCCATCAAAAAGTCATATTAGATTCAATTCAGGTTAAGGTCTTCCCATAGACAACCAGTGAAATATTGATTGATTCTAAAATAAATATGTAGTCAATCACACTGCATCATATCAGAAGTGGACGACACTGACTGAACCAGATCAGGTTTGTAATAAAAGTCCAGTATATTGCTGTAACACGACTACATTCAGTATGTTGTTATGAACATGTCATTTTGAAAAGTAACACAAGTGCGTCTCGTCCCAAACAGATTCGAGTCAGATTCTGCATGTTGAAACGGACAGATGTCATTTTTAAGAGTGCAGAATGCCACACAAGTCGATGTGATGTCACCTGGCAACAGAAAACACTTCAGTCCATCAAACCGCTCGGACAGAACGGTTCCCATCCAACAGTTCCCCCTCTGAATCTCTCTGTTTGTGTCTCGTTTCGTCATCCAGACTCTCTCTAGACTTCTCAGTTTTGTCGACTGGTGAAAGACGAGAACGTTCCTTCGTTCACGATTCAGTTGTTGTTGTTGTTGTTCGGTCTGCGTTGTTTGTCAGGACGTCTGGTAAACACCGGCTGATGAATCTCTCTCTCTCTCTCTCTCTCTCTCTCTCTCTCTCTCTCTCTCTCTCCCTGTGTCACAGCTGTGGGCCGGTGGTGATGTCATCCCTCTGGCAGCGGCCATGTTTTTGACAGTGTTTACGTGTTCCCCCTAGCAACAAGCATCCCACATCTGCATCTTTTCCTCTCCACTGACGAGCATTCCCTTTATCTTCTGCTGTCGCTCTTCTGTTTTACTGTGCTCTGTTCTGCTCTATTCTGTTTTAATTTGCACTATTATATTCTATTCTGTTTAATTATTTTTGCTTTGTTCTGTTCAATCCTATTCTGGACCATACTGTTTTGATTTGATGTGTTCTGTTCCATTCTGTTCTATTCTATGTAATTCTGTTTGAACTTGCTCTGTTGTATTGTATTGTATTCTAATGTGCAGTGTTCTGTTCTATTCAGTTTTAATTCGTTCTGTTCTATTCTATTGTGTTTTAATCAGCTCTGTGCTATTCGGTTCTGTACTATTACATTCTGTTTTAATTTGTTCTATTCTTTTCTTTCTATTCTACACTGTTTTAATTTGCTGTGCTCTATTGTACTCTATTCTGTTCTATTTTAATTTGCTCTGTTCTAGTCAAATTTGCTCTTTTCTATTCTATTCTACTCTATTGTATTCTATTCTAATTTGCTCTATTCTATTCTAGTTTGTTCTGTTTTAATCTGCTCTGTAAATTGCCTGATGTGTCTCTTCTCTTCCTTCTCTCTCTCTGTCTCTCTCTCTCTTTGTCTCTCTCTCTGTCTCTCTCTCTCTTTGTCTCTCTTTCTGTCTCTCTCTCTCTCTCTCTGTCTCTCTCTCTCTTTGTCTCTCTCTCTGTCTCTCTCTCTCTTTGTCTCTCTTTCTGTCTCTCTCTCTCTCTCTCTCTGTCTCTCTCTCTCTCTATCTCTCTCTCTCAGCAGGTTTCCCTCTCAGGATTCATAAAGACGAACATGGCTCGACTCGTAAAACATCCTCTCATCAGTTCCATTCTTATTCCCTTTACAGCATCTCTCCATCACTTCCTCTCTCTATCTCTCTATCCATCCATCCATCCATCCATCCTCCCTGTCTGTGTTTCTCCTTCCAGTTGTTATTATTTTTCTGTGGGCGGTTAGAGAAACTTCCTGGTGACGTTACTCTGGTCCAAACTTCTCCATCCACACTATAATCCCACCATGATGTCAGGGGGAGATTAGTGCAGATCAGCTTGCACACCGCTTTGTTTCGTCGAAATTACAGTACATGGACATGTAGAGGTGGTCCGGCACACTGCCAGTGTGTGTGTGTGTAAGTGTGTGTGTGTGTGTGGGAATGCATAGCTGAATATGAAAGAGAATCTGTGTGTGTGGTGATTCCTCCATGCTGTAGTGGTATACTGTACGTGTGTGTGTGTGTGTGTGTGTGTGTGTGTGTGTGTATCTGTCTGCCTGTGTCCTCCATTGTAATCTAAAGCAGTGAAGCAGTGAGCTGCTCTCTTTTCATCTCAGTGACAGTTTGATTCTGACTGATTCAGAAAGTGAGGTTAAGAGTGTTTTCTTTGTTCGGCGGCCCGCTCTCTCCTCAACACGGCTCTTACAAATACCAATACAATTAGTAATTTTCCACTTCTTTAATGCCTTCTCCTGCAGATTGATCACATATGTTTGTGAATGGACAGTCTTGGTGAACAAGTGAAATAGAGGTTAGTGGTTTATTTAGTTATAAAGGGGCAATAAGTAAGACTTTTACTGTCCCATATCACCGAATGACCATAATCTATCTGCAGGGGGTTGATCAATACCTATGACTCAGCGATTACTTTGCCAGGTGCTGAGACTTGTGGCTTTCAAAACTCACTTTCTGGCTCATAAAAACTCCCTGCCCATTGACATTTCAAGACACTCAGACTCCCGTCAGTGGAGGACGGAGCTACAAGTGAGCGACTGGCGACGCATCACATTTCATAAATACAAAGGCTAAAAAACCTTGTTCTCAAGCCAAAAAAGCGAATGACAAAGCAGTTTTATTATTCCAGTATTTAGCATGGTGAGATATTAGCTCTTCACCAGACGTTTCTGTTGGATTTCTGCTCTGATTAGCTAGCTTACTCCTCTACACTGGGAAAATGTGACTTTACTGTTTGTGTCATTTATTGTGTCATTCCCACTGTGTCTGCTAACACTCAAAATGTGACCCACCAGACCTGGGTCAAATAGTTGTTTAAGTCTACTTGGGTGCCAGTTTGAAAGAACTCTATGCTCCAAGGAGATCAATCATTAGTGAGTTTTTTAAATGAGCATGATGTGTTAAAATGCAAATACGTACTCCATGCACATTTTCCCCACGAAAGCATTGCGTGATATTTGCCTTAAACCCCGACAACCCAACTCATGCCAGGTTTTAATTTTTTTACCAAAAGTATGACCAAAAGCCTTACTCTAACCTTACCAAATATTAATCTTAACCAAAGTTTTAGCTGCCTAAACCGAACTGTTAGCTAACCTTAAGTCTCACGTGACGAACAGGTGAAAATGCCGTGTCCAATTTGTGCTGTTGTCACATAATCCAGTTCACGGTGGATGAATGTAATCTTCACATAATTCCTGTCCACAACACGTAATCTGTGTTTCAGAGTTTATGCTCATTTCACAAAATTTGATGAGATTGTACTGCAAATGGAAAACAGCAAAATGCCTTATGGTTACACAAGCATAGCAGATACATTAATTTCCTCAATATACCATTTTAGCAGACCGACTGAAGGGTTTTAAACCATATTAGAAAGAACGTATTCTGTAATTGCAATATTATATATATTGTCCACATTTTTCAGCCTTACTTGCAGTTAACCCTTAGTGCAACCCATATTAGTTTAGCCTCATAACTCAAATTTTGGTGATTTAGGTTTCTGTGGTCCTTCATCAATTAGAAAATAAAGCTTTTTTCTGAATTCCTGAAAAAATGATATTTGAAGATACAAGGTTTTCACCTGACGACAGCAGCAGCTTGTAAGCCCCCTAAGATGATATAACTGCAATTACAGGTTGCTATGTTGTAGCTTATGTTTGTGCAACACAGCCAGTCTTGTTCTGAGACCGATGATTTCAGGAGGGTTTTTTTTTGTGTGCTGTTGTTTGTGTTGCTATAACGTTGAGAGGCTCAGTCGCTAACGACACACCCATTTCGCTTTTTGAAGTGTCTTTTAAGGTTCCCATGAGGTATGAAAACGTCTAAGAGGCCGGTTGGAGTGGAAACCTCTAGAAAACGCAACACATTTTTAAAAGGAATTTCTGGCAGCACACAGCCGGCCAGGAGCAGCAGTGACGGGCTGTTAGTGTCTTCCACATGGGTGTTGGCTGCTAAGATGATCGAGTTGTGACGAGATGGTGTGTCTAATCATGTGATGACATACACCACACAACTTCCATCTCACTCCAGTTGATACACACCAGAACACAGTCGAAATTCATTTGCAAATAATGAGGCAGCGATCACGTCTACAGCTTGTTTTCTTTGTTCCAAACCAGAGTGGCAAAGTTGACTTTATTGCAGTTTTGTATTTGGTTCGTTCAGGTTCACACTGACAATTACAAGTGAACCAGAGCTTGTAAACAAAGTCACATGACTCACAAGCAGCTCGTTTTGGTCACCTGTCATCCCACCAGGATAGAGATTTTGGCGGCAGAGGGAGTCAAAACAAATCTGATTCCAGTTTCTGTAACTTCAGCTGAGCACGATGGACTTGTCTTTGCCTTCTATCAAGGAGCTGGAAAATGTGGTCCCTGCCCCATAGACTGTAGAGGCATGTCACCACATCTTCACGCCAAGTTTGCCCTCACTTCATTTTGTTATGCTATGCTTTCCAAGCATGAGGAACTGATGGTTATCAGATGTCAACATCAGTCTCCTTCTACCCATAATTCCTTGTGTTTTGGGGTGGTTTCCTGTAGTTGGTTGGATTACGTTCTCACTCCTAACGAACCGCACCGCAGTTCTCTCGTTAGAGGACTGAGACTCGCATTTTCAGGTGCCGTTATTTGATGTTTGAATGGCATCGTTCTCACCTGGCCCAGCGAACCAAACCTGAGGTGTAAACACTCCAAAGTTTGAATAAACTGCTCCAAAAATCAGGATCTGAATGCACCTCAGTGTCGGTTTTAACCAGCTTGCAGTTCCAGATGGACAGTGTTTGCTTTCCTGACTCTAACTGAACCATCCTGAAGTGATGAACTCCACCCATCTGCTGCTCCAAGTAGAAAATAATTGTTTGCAACTGTTTTTTTTTTGTTTTTTTACCCAGGTCTGCTGTACACATTTCCCATTGTGTTTTGTCAGAGTGTGGTATCTAATCTGTGGCAGTAGGTAGATGTTAAACTAGAGAAAGTTAGAGAATCGGCCTTGTGCCAGTTTGAATTCCAGCTGGGAAAACCTGTGTGGAGAAAGTGAATGAGTAACTCTTCCTCCTTCCTCAGAAACCACTGTTTAACTGCCCTTGAGCAAGGCACTGAACCCTGTCTGGTCCTGTGGAGCGGCTCAGTGGACGACAGTAGAAACCTCTGGTAGAACTTCGCAGCTCGCAGGTTTAAAGGGAAGTTGTCTTTGAAACAGATAATCTAATGTTTTTATGGGTTCACAGTAAATAAGAGAAAACGTAACTATTTGAATAGCAAAAGCTGTATTTAAATATGTAGAAAGCTGACTTTACTGGAGTCGACCAATCTTGTCACATTTGGGGCAGGGGGAGGGGGCGGAGCCTCTAGTACTGCCAGCCAATCAGAGCAGTGGCTCTTTCTGGCTGCTAAAAACGCCTCCAAAATGATGTGTAACTCTTCAGGTGGGAGAGCGGCTCTAGAGAATAAATTACTAAGAATATCTAGGCCTATACATTATTTTTACCTGAAAAGACTTCACAGGTGTGTTTCATAGCCTCAAGGTAATGATATAAAACTGTAGGAAAAGCGAAGATAACTTCTCCTTTAATGTGTTTCTGAGTGCAGCCCTCCCTCCCCTCTCACTGTCTTCTTGTGTAAACTTATTTGGTTCAGTAAGTGTTGAAAACAGACAGTTTCCAGTAGAATCATGTTTTTGGCAGTCGGTGTCTGTTGACCAGTGAGCACAAACAGTTTGAGACTAGGCTAAACCATTTTGAAATATTATGAACACCAGGATGTTTATAATAGACTCGCATAGTAAAAACAAATTTATACTGTGGATTATTTTGAAACACAGATTATACACTGGTCAGCCGCTAGTAGCAGTGCTACTGCAGTCTGACTCAGCTGAATAATGAGTCTATTTCACATCTTGCACTGTCTCTTTTTAGTTTTTGTGAGGTCCTGTTGTCTTTGTACTGTACAATATATATTGTTGGTAGAAGAAGAAGAAGAAGAAGAAGATGAAGAAGAAGAAGAAGAAGTTGGTAGATATACTCTCTTTGCACCAGTGTAAGACAAATTCCTGGACAGTTACTAATGGGTTGAAAAGGTGCTAAAATAAACTTTACTTTTTAGCTCAGCATTTGATTAATTGATATAGTTGATGTGTGTTTATGTGTATATGTGTGTGTGTGTGTGTCTGTTGGGTGTTTGTGTGGGTTGTGCGGTTGGGGATCATTTGTCTGGACCAGTTTTGGGAGGTCAACTTTGTATATATTCTAAAGTTGTTTTAATCTGTTTTTCCTATTTTTCTCATTCTGTAAAGCACACTGAGCTTAAAGTTGAATGTATTATGCTACATAAATCAAATTTGATTTGATCTGATAAAATATCCTAGTCAAGTAGAAGTACTGTTACTTAAGTAGACGTACAAATACTGGTGTAAAACTCTGATTGTGTAAAAGTAAACGGTATCTCATTAATATGTACTCACAGTACAAAGTTACTGAATTATGTTTTTTACAAAAGAGAACATTTTATATGATCATTACATATGATCTTTATCAAGAAATGCTAAAAGGACGAGAGCACATAGAGTTCGAATGAGACTCTTTTAATTAAAGAGTAACTAAACCCCAAACCCAAACCTGTGGTGAAGCCTGACACCTAATGATGAAAAGCAGGGTACTGAGCTGGCCTTCTGCTATTGGCTGGTCTTTGTGCCAGGTGATGTCACCACGTGTTGGACTCTATAGAAGGTGACATCACCTGGCTCAAAGACCAGCCAATAGCAGATGGCCAGTTCAGTACAAAAAGGTACAAGTACACAAACAAGTACTCAAGTACAATAACAAGAATAAATGTAATTCGTTACTTCCACCCTTGCGTTTACTGTTGCATTTACTGGCTGTTATTCCCTCTCTTTTTCTATTTTCTATCTTGTTTTTATTATTTTATTTTCCCTTTCATCCCTGTCTTATTCTCTTATTTTAATACTTCCTTTTATTCTTATGACAATTTTTGAACTCTGTTGGTGTTTTTATCTTGTTTTGTAGCACTTTGTAACCTTGTTTTGAAAAGCGCTATATGAATAAAATTATTATTATTATTATTATAACTGCAGTTGTTGCTCACAGTGATTTCCTTCTTCACGTGTTTTTTAAGCTCTTCGCCCAGCAGGCCGACGCTCAGGAAACACCAACAGCATCCTGAGCACAATAGCAGCTTTGAGCGCCCGGTAATCAGTGGCACATGTCCGTACACGACTCCGCTGTTGCTGGTTTCGAGGGGGCACCTCTTCTGGAACCTGATAGGGTCAATTGATTGTTTTATAAGCCCTTAATTGATACCACAACCCTCTGGACAGTATCTGGCACCCTCAGCGCAGGTTGTGCCCCGCTGGATGAAAATGTGACGACGCTGCATGTTGTTCTGTCCAATCAAAATCCACGTTATAGAGCAGCGACCACATGCTGCTAAGCTCCGGTTCAGGATTTATTGGACTGCATGAAGAGTTTCATTCCAAAATCAAATATCGAGTATAGAAAAGTGACACTTACTCATATAAAATGATTGATAGTGCAACATTGGAACAAACTGTGGTACATTTTCAAGAATATTAGGTAACTTACTTGGCTCACTTTTACAGTCTGGGTCCTTTATATTTCAGACATTTTGAATGATGAAAGTATGGTGGTTGTTTTTTTCTTCCAAAATGGATATATACAGTATATATACAGTATATATATAGAGTTTTTTTTCTATAGAGAGAGTTTTTTTGGCTACATTTACATGCATTCTTTAATTGTTTGACTTGTAGAGGGAAAAGAGACTGCAACTTTCATAACTCAGTGTCACTTGAAAACCCGATCCACAATAAAAATATCATTTTTTTTTTTTTAAATATCCATTTTAAAAAGTAATTTAATCTTCTGTTGTTCAACTCAGCACTAAATGCATAAGAACTTTATGTTTAGTGGCCAAGCATCTCTTAAAAGTAAATGTATCTGTTTTACAGAGTACTATTGTTTTTATTGTATTTTTTATTATTATTATTATTTTATGATTGATCCTACTTATTGTTTTTTTTTTTACTAGTGGTGTGGTACTTTGTCTGGGTTGATATGTTGATTTCTGCATTGTGTTGTCCTGTATTTGTTTTTAACCCGAGCTGCACCAAGACAAATTCCTATCAACTTTTGTTGACATGGCAATGAAGTATTAAACTTTAACAAATATTAAAATCTGGTTTTCTTGAAACAAGTAAAATATGTGCCAATGCAGTGCAATAATTTCACCTGTTTCAAAATTACAAAATTGGTTCGATTTTGTCACTTGTTTCTAGAGAGTTCTTGAATCAAGCTGAATTGTGTTGAAACCGGTTAAATTTTCCCACCACAGAAACATCAAATTTTAGGACTCTTTAGAACAACTTAAATTCACTTGTTAAGGTTTGGCAGTATAATGTTCATTTGGATTACAGACTGATCTTTTACTGTAAGTTTCATGCATTACTTTTCATTCTCCTGTTTCTGTTCTGTACAATAACAGTAAAACACGTCGCTCTCCAGTGGGCCGTCATGGCGACCAAACCAACCGTTTAACTCCCTGCAGATGAAGCCTGTGTTTCTGGCAGCGATCCTCCGTTACCTTCTAACGCCGCTGGAAACAGAGAATTCGCCTCGCGGTGTTTTTCTTGGCAAGAACATCGCAGATCTACGAATTTACGGGACTCGTAAACCCTGTCGTGTCTTCCAACGGTCGCGCTCTGTGAAACTAAACTTCTCGGCGTTTGGATAAAAACAGCAGAGAGGCGAGCTTGGCTGAGTGGGACCGAGAAACTTGGTTATCGCTTGTCAGGTGAAACTAGAACTCCAGGTTGTGATTTTTATGTTTTTTTTTTCAATTGAAGGATTTTGTGTTCCTCTATGGGTTGAGAAAGTTTCATGTCTCTTGGGCTTATGAAACCCATTCAAACCCATTGTTTAACTTGAAATGTAAAAGTTAAGACATTTTATCTGGATTCATTAATAGTTGACATTTTGGAGATAAAGGCCTGACTGTAAATGTTGTGAGTTATGACTCTTCACAAGAGGGCCAGAAATTAACTGGCGCTTGGAGCAAAAATGCCCTTGAAAATGTATAAAATGCCTGTAAGATTAAAAATGACGAGACAAAAAATTACTACTTAGGGGTCCCATTTTTTGCATTTCACCCTTTTCGTAATTTTTTGTTGAGGTGTCAAATGTTCATGTGTTAATTCAACAACTGTCCCCCGTGAGCCACCGTAGCCACCTGTGAATTTCCAGTGCGTTCTGGGTGATAAAACGGGTCAGTTTTTCATCAGATAACAGCCGAGCATGCGGTCTGAAGCAGTAGATAAAAAAACCCTAACCTTAACCCCATCCCACACAAACCACCGCATCAACAAAAACATCCAACATGGTCAAAAACTCCAACAGCGGAGGAGTGAAAGATGGAAAGCAGCAGCGTCCTCCTCTGTAAGGCCTGCTGCCAGCTTCCAGCAGCGGTGCTTGGAGCCAAAGCTCTTCATCAGACTTAAAACTGTGTGACAGACAGTCGTTCCTCCGCTGTTGTTCAGCCGTACAAAACATGTTGGTTTGGTTTTTACTAAAGATGGATCTGCTTTGAGGAGATTTACTTGGCTTGATGATGTTTTGGGTTTTTTTTTTGTGTGAAGACTTTGAACAAGAACACTTTGAAAGGTGGATACTCTAGATCAGCATCATGTTGGTTCAATCTGAAACTTTATTTTAGTTCTTCTTTGTTCTTGCACATTCAGATGTTTTGTTGAGAAATTTTTGCTTGAGCTGGTAATGCCGTAGGTTCTTAACTTATATATATATATATATATATATATATATATATATATATATATATATAATATTAAATTCTTCTTCACTTTATGGAACAAAAACACAGACACACACTCAAAGACTGCCTGATTTTTTTTACGTCCTTGTTCCTTCGTTACCTTCACCAATGAAGTAGGAAGGAGGTTATGTTCTCACCTGTCTGTCTGTCTCTCTGTCTGTCTGTCTCTCTCTCTCTCTCTCTGTCTGTCTGTCTGTCTGTCTGTCTGTCTGTCTGTCTGTGTTAACAAGAAATCTCAAAAAGTTACGAACCAATTTGGCTGAAATTTGGTGCACAGATCGCTCTTGGCCCAAGGATCAGCTGATTTGATTTTGGTGGTAATACAGATCTGAGATTTCTGTCAGTAGAAATGTCTTGCTTTTTAGCCACAGCTGTTATGCTGCGTTCATGTGCTGGTGGGAAAGTCCGACATCCAGGACTTCCAAGTCGGCTGCTAAACAGCGTTGTATTCACCTGCTATTTTGTGGGAAAATCAAACCCGGAAGACAAACGATAAAGAAACGTGAATCGTTACGGAGGCTGCAGCATTGCAAGTTGGAGGATTGTTCAGCGTTGGTGAAGGTTTGCACTCTACTGAATTACTTCTAGTTTTATCTGTATTTACTGCATGTCCTTTGCTTTCCGTAAAGCACTTTGCGTTCTTCTTCTTTTGCATTGCAGCAGGCTAGACGCTTAAGCACCCTGCTGCCCTCTGCAGGACGCCAGCGCTACTCTTCTGTAAGTTCAGATTCATGAGTAAATTCTTTAAACTTCCAGAAAATGTCTAACTTTCTTCATAATACTTAGCTGTTTTTCTTTACCTGCCAACAACGTTTTCAAAAAAAAAAAATACTCCATTAGCTCTCCTTTCAGAATACTTTCTTCTTCATAGATTTTATACTCTATTAATACATGCATTACAGAGTCTTTTTCACCACAATCACGCTGACGAATGAGTTTGTCAGAAGTGGTTTGTACATGTCGACTTGGCAGGTGGACACACTGGACCAGCAGTGCATCAGCTTAGTCTCACACTTGAGACTGAACTTGATGAGTTCTTCTTGGAAAGATGCTGCATATAGTTTATTAGTTTACTTTTCATCTTTTAGTGAACATGTTTTGGCCAAAAAGTGATGATGGCTTACAAATTGCGTCAGTAAAACTTTTCCTCTCCACTTTGTGGAACAAAGTTGCAGTCATTTATTCTCTTGTTCCTGCAGACTGTCTTGGTGTTGTTCTGGCGCTGTCATATCCATTTACACATGAGCGTGTGGACAGGCACACACACACACACACACACACACACACACACACACACACACACACACACTCACTCAAACGCTGGCTGCACATCTTAAAATTTGTGACGTGCTTGTTCTTTCTTGAATTTGTCCTTTTTGTTTATCTCCATTTATGTCCTTTTGTTTTCTCACACTTGTTTTACTTCTTCTTGGTCCTTCTGCACATTCTGCCGTTTTTTATTTGTCAGACAGTGTTTTGCTGAAGCCGATAATGGCTCATGAATTATGCTCGGTTTGGTGTAAATTTTGTGAAACGGATTTGCAGTCGGTGACCCGGCGAGTGTGTTTATGCGTATGAATTATGACGGCATCTCAAGCGGTTTCACAAAAAGTTCAGCGCTGTTTTTGTTCCCTGGCTTCCCTGAGGACAGAGGAAAAACTACTGAGCTGGTGAATAGTAAACTCATGGCTCAGATAAGACTGGGAATGTTCGACACACACACACACACACACACACACAGGATGATGTCAGGGAAGGAACAGTTAGTCAGGATATATAAGGCTTGCCATTTTTATCCAAACATCGCCAAAAGCAGTCAATATTCTTTTCCATGGAAGGGCATGATTTTCTGTTCTGTGCCATCTTTCTGACTCCTGGGGGATTACAGGGAATTTTACGGCACATTTTTATAGTATTTGTCATGGAAGTGAAGCCTGGCAACGTCTTCTCGAGAAGTTCTGCTGCACAGAGCTCTGCCCTCCAAACATGGCTCCGCATCCCGGCCTAATTTACTAGATGTCATCCGTAAATCTTTGTGATTTTAAGTGAATTTTATGGAACGTTTTTTTTAATTGGATTTGTCACGGAAATGATACTTGGCGACGTCTCCAGCCGTTGCAGTCTGCGTAGGTTTGCCCGGAAAGCGGCTCTTAAAGTCCTGGTGTAATTTATTGTGATCCGTGTCTCTCCTTTGCGGTTTTTAAGGAAACTTTAAGGAGATTTCGGTCACACAAATGATACTTTGCGCTGTCTTCACTGCGGAGTCTGCTGTCCACCATGCTTTGATCCGAAAATCATGTCATAATTTACTGTTCAAACTTGGGATTTGGGAGGAAATTTCACAGAACATTCATAGTATTTATAGTGAAAATGATAGCTGCGGTGTCTTTGCACACACAGCTTTGTCCTGGAACAACTCCTAAAATCCTGTCAGAATTTATCGCCTGCCATCCTTCTCCTATCTCCTCCGGGATTTTAAGGAAGTACGAGGCAAAAGTTTCAGTCATGGAAACATGGAAGCAGTATGTCGCTTTGCCCTTTCAGCAACTCCAAGCTTACAGAGTTGTTGGACTTCTTAAAGGACATAAAATCTTGTCATAATTTATTGAATGCCATCCACATATCTCCTTTGGGGTTTTGAGGAAATTTCACAGATCATTTTTTCTCGTACTTGTCGTGCAAATGATACTTTTCACGTCTTTTCAATGTGACCGCGTGTTGAGTTTTCCAACAAAATCAAATGAAAATCAAATCCTAGAATCATCTGTTGTAAGGCATCTTGGCAAATTTGTAGATTATTTGTTAGGGAAACACTTTGCAGGAGGGTTCGAC
>NC_136015.1:24576498-24628998 GCF_048128805.1 Centroberyx gerrardi | reverse complement strand
AGCGAGCTTTCAGGTGACGTAATGCACCCTTCTGGCGGCCATATTGGAGGTCCACAGGTCTTGGGCAACAGCTGATTGTGTTTCTTAACATAAAACCATAGTATCTGGTCAGCTAACCATCACTGTCTTGTTGTTAACACATCTGATTAGCACACTAGCTAACGTAGCTAGCAGCAGCTAGCGTTAGCATGTTCACATTAACATCAGTGTGTTTGCTGGCTAGTTAGCTAGCTAACAGTTTGTTCAGGTTAACTGAGCTGACTCTTCTCAAGCTACAACTCAGAGTGTTTTGGAGTAGAGACTAGGGCTAAAGACAAGACAGTTTACTATGTCACATGTGGAACAGTAAACAGATTATAAACACATTGTAAATGGTTGTTCCAGCAGACAATGTTTTCTGAATTTGTATGGAATGATTGAATTTATTGAAGTTGAAATTGATTATTGAAATCAAACTCATGATGCTCTTACCAATTTTTTATCCTATTAAAACCATATTGCATTTTAAAGTCCTAACATACATTTAACATACATGTAACCTACATTTGGAAACAAATCCACCTTATCGCACTATTCACTACTCAGCCATTAACTCACTCTCTTTTCTCTCTCCCTCCTTCTCTTAATGTCAGTTTCTTTTACCCTTGATTTCTTCCTTTCTTTCTTTCACCCTCGCTCTTCTTGACGTCTGGTCTATCTCTCAGTCTCTCTCTCTCTCTCTGCTTTTCAGTTCAGTTCAGTTCAAAGCTGCTTTATTGGCATGAAATACAAAAGTGTTGCCAAGGCAAAAACAACAAATAACAGAGTATAACCAGATTCAGATACTGTAGCATCCACATCAATGTGACAATAGATCACTAAATCAATAGGCAAATTTATCATTGTTAACATTCATTGTTAATATCCCTCATGTCTAAGTTGTGATAGGTTATTGTATATTTCACTGCTGCTTTTTCCTCCTAGAATGGATTGTAATTTTTCATTTGGGAAAAGGACTTGTCTCTCATTCCAATCAATCAGTGACTCACTCTCTCTCTCTCTCTGTTTCCCTCTGTCTCTCTCTCATGTGATTGATGCAGTGGAACTAAAGGAACAGCAGGTATTCATTTGTACTGCTGCTGAACCAATATTTGTTTCCATCTCTGAAGAAATCCTATTAAGACGTCCTGGATCGAACCGCCAGCCGTCTGCTCACCGTCACCACAGGACTGCAGCGTTAAAGTCACAGTGAAGCATCTTGCAGGATGTTGCGGCGGGACGTAACGCAGGGAGAGACCATTCAAAGGTCTAAACCAATGGAATATCAGCCAGGGAGAGACAGGCAGTTGTATTTGACTCCCCATGGGGATCATTAAAGTTTCAATTTATATCTTTATAGACATTACATATGCTGGATTACATTTTCTGTATTTCATTCTAACATATACCATAGAAAAGCGCAGAAACGTGGCATGCTGCAGCGCTGCCAAAGCAAACCCTGTAGCCTGGCAGTCGTGCAAAACCGATTTATGACGGCACATAGTGGGGGCATATTCGATAATATTCTACAAATTTGTTTTACTACATGAGTTCTCATAAAAATTAGTGCTGAAAAATCCTCTGCTCAGTGGGTCGGTCACAGCACATGACGTAATGTTCTCATAAAGCATCGCCATCACCCGACACGTAGTTTCTATACCCACAGGACTGGGAAAGGAAACTCTGCTGCTCACCACAGACTGTGACGCAACAGGAGGGTATAAAGGTATGAGAAGTTACACACACACACACACACACACGCACACACACACGCAAGTATACAGCTGTATTCAGACACACATGCACATACACAACGCACCTGTATTCACACATAAACACATACTGCACACTCTCACACACTTTTGCACAATTACATGCATGCATGCACACTAAGTACCCACATAGACACCCACTTATTGCACTACCTCTCTCTCTCTCTCTCTTGCACGCACACACACACACACACACACACACACGCACACGCACACACACCAAGCAGAGTCAACAGCTAAGATTATGGGAAGTCCACTCTGCTCAGCGGTTAGTTAGAATTGGGAAAGTACTTAGTTATGCGCGTGCACAAACACACACACACACACACACACACACCCCTGCACTAGGCAATACTGAAGTCCATTACACAGCAGTCTGAGGGTGTTTTATGGAGAGCAAGTCTGGATCCAGCCGCTCACTTAATGAAACAGTTCCGTCATTGGAATTCACTGCTGCTTGAACCAGTTCCAAATGGAATGGCCAATAAGCTAACGTTGCCTGGCAACAACAACAATAACAACAACAACAAAAAAACATAGCTCCAAGAGGCAAGCTCTACTACAATTCACTCTCCAAGTATTTTTTTTTTTGCAAATTATGATGATGACGATCGAATCAGCAGAGCAGAATGGAATTGACAAAATGATATCAAACCTCCTAAATATCGATTTTCAAATTCCCCATAGCCCACTTGTGGCCATTCTAGAAGCCTCCTTCAGTGTCTCACATTCTAGAATTCTCTTTCAAGTTCTCAAGTTCTAGAAGGTCTCACGTTCTTGAGTTCGCTTTCAAGTTCCCAAGTTCTACAATTCTCCTTCAAGGTCTCACTTTGTAGAGTTTGCTTTGAAGTTCTTAAGGTCAGTAATTCTAGAATTCTAGAATAGATCAAGAATAGAACACATACTAGAATTTGCTTTCAAGTTCTCGAAGGTGTTGCATTCGAGAGTTGGCTTTCAAGTTCTCAATTTCTAGAATTCTCCTTCAAGGTCTCATGTTCTAGCTTTCCAGACTTCTTAAGGTCAAGAATTCACTTTCAGTTTCTCTTTATCTCTCAAGTTCTCTTGCTAGACTGACATCTAAATGAAGTACTGGAATCCGAGTCAGTTAAAAATCTTAATACATACATTGCAAATGATTGGGACAAATATGTAAACTAGGCATAGATAGAAGTAAATGGGTTAGAACTCTAAATGACACCAGTATTCTCCTTTAAAGACCTGTTTTGATCTATGGGTCTCTGTATTTTGGTGGGTTTGACTCACCGGTGTCACAGTTGGGTCCGGTCATCCCCTCCTCACACTGGCTGCAGTCCGGTCCCGTGAAGCCACGGCGGCACACACACCTCCCCTTGACGCACCGCCCTTTGTTGCTGCAGTTATTGGGACAGCCTTTGGCGGCGCAGTCCGGCCCGGCGGCGCCCACGTCGCAAACGCACTTCCCGTTCACGCACTTCCCGCGGTTGCTGCAGTTGTTGGGGCAAGCTTTGGCTGAACAGTCAGGCCCTGTGAAACCCGGATTGCAGACACACTGGCCGTCCACGCACCTCCCGTGGTTGTTGCAGTTGTCAGGACAGGCCTTTTCGGAGCAGTCTGGCCCGGTGAATCCAGGATCGCAAACGCACTGTCCGTTGACGCAGCGCCCCCTCTTGTTGCAGTTTCCTGGGCAGGAAATCTCTGAGCAATCGGCACCTGTGAAGCCGCTGTCGCACACACACTTACCGTTCACACACCTTCCACGGTTGTTGCAGTTGTCAGGGCAAGCTCTTTTGGAGCAATCAGGGCCGGTGAATCCAGAATCGCACACACACTGTCCGTTGACGCAGCGCCCCTTATTTTTGCAATTTCCGGGACAGGATTTGTCCGCGCAGCTAGGACCGGTGAATCCACTGTCACACACACACCTGCCGTTCACACACCTTCCCCGGTTGTTGCAGTTGTCGGGGCAGCCTCTCTGTGAGCAGTCAGGACCGGTGAAACCTGGATTGCATACGCACTGTCCGTTCACGCACCTTCCCTTGTTGTTACAGTTGTCGGGACAGTTGTTCTGCGAGCAGTCCGGACCGGTGAAACCTGGATTGCATACGCACTGTCCGTTCACGCACCTTCCCCTGTTGTTGCAGTTGTCGGGACAACCTCTCTGCGAGCAGTCCGGACCGGTAAAACCAGGATCGCACACACACTGTCCGTTCACGCACCTCCCATTGTCATTGCAGTTCCCGGGACAGTTGGACCGGCTGCAGTCGGGCCCGCTGAAACCAGGGAAGCAGACACACTTGCCGTCCTCGCAGCGACCCTGGTCACTGCACTCGTTGGGACACTGGTCTACCTCTGGCTTAATGGAGCAACCTGCACCTGAAGGAGAGGGACGGGTGGGAAAGGTCAGAGAGACAGACGGGTCAAACAGTATTTTAGGTGGGATGACATAGAGACGCCTTTTTGCCTCAAAACACTTCAACCCTCTGGTCTTAATGAGGAAATGTCATCTTGTTTTTGGATTTGTTATCCATGATTTCTACATTGCCTGTATCTAGTTATGTTTTTGTCTCCCAGCCATCCTCTCTGGGTTTCCTCCTTTGGCCTCCATGTAGGATTTCTCCCATAATAGCCATTCTTTTGCCCTACTCTGTTGTGATTGGATGAATGGATCATTGTCCTGCTAGCTTATTTGAATAATTGATTGCAACCATGTATACAGTCATGTGTGGCTTTGTCTTCTCAGAACTGATAATGGCCTGTGATGTTGTGCAATTTGTTCAGTTTTGCACTTTTATTTGCGCCTTATATAAAAAAATGTCAGTCTTATTTTGCATCAGTTGGCCTCTTTTGGATTTCTTCCTTTTCATCAATGTGCGCATTCTTGTTGGTTTCTTCTTGTCAAACAGTGTTTGCTAATAGTTTTGCAGTGTTTGTTTTAGCCTGCTTGGTACCAGATGTACCAGATGGGTGGGGTTTATGTATTTTATTTCATGTCAGGATAATTAAGACAGTGTCAAATAAGCTGTAAATCACAGAAATGGACGCTAAGTTGATTTTCACTAAGTTTTAGGTTTCAGGCCCTCATTGTACTGTTATATGTGGCAACTGGGAGGTGGGAGGGGGTGCAAGAAATTAAGGGTTTTTAGGTGGCATTATAAGAATGAAAGTTCGCTGAAACATCCCTTGAATGAGTCTAACAGAATATTCATCATTCCTTCGTTATGGGAGGTGGGATGGTGGTGGTGGTGTGTGTGTGTGTGTGTGTGTGTGGGGGGGGTTATAAGCTGCACTAATTAGGGTCTAACACAGCCTTGTTTCGACTAATTACCCCCTCTGTGTGTTTGTGTGTGTTGTTGAGAGGAGGGTGGGGAAGCTGCACTGGATTGGGAGGAGATCGAGACTGAGATCACACTGGGCAGAGAGCTGGGGAAACACACACACACACACACACACACACACATGCACACAACTCTGCAGGGAGCCTCCTACTTGACTGTTTGGATGGGTTAGATACAGCGGGAAAGGGCTTAGTTATGCGTACACACACACACACACACACACACACACACACGTGGCTCGGTTAGCTCATGGGTCCAGTATTAGTGAGTTGTGCCAGTTAATAATGTGATCATTACTGAGGTCAGCTCCACTCTGATGGAGGATAGGAATGATGGACCGATTCTACCATAAATGTGTCAAACATAATTAAATTGAGAGTACAGTTATAAATTTATCATCCGTCTGCTAACTGTGCAGCAGGAAGTCATACTTTTATGACAAAATGTGTATGCATGTGTGTGTGTGTGTGTGTGTGTTACACCCTGAAAATCAGCTGCACTGCAGGATGATTCAATGGAATGGGAGAAGCTGTGAGGAGAATGGTGAAGTAATATTAACTCATGTGATTGGCTAAAACAGAGACATGTGCATGCGATTGGCCAGATCGTTACTGAAGACATTTCCACCCGTAATGAAGACAGATGAAAGATGGATGTCAGCAGACCCGGGTCTGAGCCACAATGTTTCAAATACATTTTTGTAACATTTATTCATGGAGGGAAAGATGAATGAGCACCATCATGTTTTCCAGCAACGGTGCCTTGCTCAAGGGAACTTCAACAGCATTTGTTAAAGGACGATTCCAGGAGTTTTTGTTCATTTTCATTTTCTGCATGTTTTACATCACTGCAGGTGGTTTTCCAGTGCTTTCATCACATTATGAGATATTTGCTATTTCACTACAGAGCTAATTACATCTGGCTTGCCTGGGTGCGGCTCTCCAATACTTTCCCATAGGAGACTGGATTGTAATCGCTCTGTAATGAGACATGTATATATTTAATTTTCAGTTTGACAACTTTAACTTTTTATTTTGTATTACTACAGCCGGCTGGCAAATAAGAAATAAGGAAGTACTAAAGCAACGGATCAAAACTGTGGGAGAAAAGCATGACTGTAGATAATTTTCATTTACATCTTTTTACCAACAAAAATAAATGTTTTGGGTAGTTTTGGGATGGATTTTTGGATGGTCCATCGGCCCTATAGGACTGGATTGGAGAGCTGCAGGCAAGAAGACGCAAGTAGCTCCATGTATGATGGAGAAAGATGGGAAAACAGCACCTTTGCTCTCCTTGGAGGTGCAGCAGCCTCCCTCGGGTCCTCCACATTTCTCCCTGAGCGCTGACACCTCCCTCTCCAGCCGCTCCAGTCTCTCCCTCAGAGCGGCGAAGTCCGCCTCGCAGCCGCAGGAGCCGGACCCTGAACCAGAACCGGACGGAACCAGCTTGATCCGGTGGGTCAGGACCAGAGGAGTACCGGGGGCCAGGTCTATTTCTTTACCTGGGAAATACAAGGAGAGGCATGCCGACTCAAAAGGAAACAAATGTGATACAACATGGATGCATTTTTTTTTTATCTTACATAGATTATTTTGAGGGTCCCCTGTAAAGTTGGTTATATATCAGAAAGTCTTGAGTTTATCTTGTATTTCAATACGTTAAAAATAACTTTAACTGTCCCCTTTTGACTAATCAGCACTGTAATCTCTTCCCAGCAGGTCTTTACCTCCCTGGCTGTCAGATGAGTCTCCCTGAGTGGCGCAGCCCTCGGAGATCACCACCTTCAAAGAACAAAAAGGAAAAAAGCCTTTAATAATAATAAGAACTTTATCTTTATAGCACCATTCACACATAGAATGCAACTCAATGTGCTTTACATAAAATATACTGATTAAAACAATAAATGGATTAAAACAATTACAAGCAAAAGTACAATTTTCAAGCAAAATTAAAAATAGTCCAGCATAGGAACGACCCTCTATGCCAATACAATTTATCAATCGCCGTCTTGGAACATGGGAACGAACCTCTATGTACCTTAATGGGTCATATTGAGAGGAAGGAAACATCTGTAAATCTGTCCTCAGCCGACCGAGTCTTTCAGTACTTACTTTCTCTAAAATCTTGGCCACAAACACAAACAATTCCCTAGCCAAAATTGTGAGTTCTTCCTTGAGTTGAGCTCAGAGGAACGTCACAAAGCGTGGTGATATTGTACAGAGCCTTTCGGTACTTACTGGTAGTTTATTGTGTTATGCTTTGTCTGTAAATGTAAATTAATCCGTCAAATAACCAATCAATCCATCCATCGGTCCATCCACCCATCACAAACTCCCTCCCTCCCTCCCTCAACCAACGAACCAATCACCTTGATGGAGTCCTGCTTGGCGTCCCTCGGTGTCCTGTGACCCCTGACCTCTAACTCTTGGGAGGCTGAGGGGGTGAGGAGGGCGGGGCCAGCCAGGAGGAGGAGGAGGAGCAGGAAGGAGGGGGCGACGGGAGGCATCGCTGCGGTCCGACCCCGGGAAATTCTCCCTCAGGCGGATTGGGAAGAAGGAGGGAAGGGAATGATGCCGGAGCCTCGGTTCGCTCAGGAGATTTCAGCTGATTGTGGAAGTTTATTCTGTTGATTTGACAGTTTTAGTAGAGATACAGACTTTTCTCTGCAGTGGCACCTGTAGTCTGTAGTTAGTCAGATGCTTCCTGGTTTTTTAGTCAAACTCTACAAAGGAGATGACTCTAAAAGGAGATTGCCAGTCGTTTTTTCCTCCCCTCTCTCCTCTGTTTCTCTCTCTCTTCTGTATCCCAGGGCTTTTCCCCCTGGAACGAAGACAGAAACACACATTTACACCCACCTTAAAATCCATGTTAGCTCAGCAAACTTCGCTTTGGTCACAATTAGCAGAAATTGGGCCATTATTTGTTTATGGGTCCGTCAGCGGAGCGCGTTAGCCAGTAAACCACAATGGAAAAAGTAACTTGTGCTTAAAGACTAATTTATTATCCTGCAGCCACTTTCCTAACATCGCCACCTCACAGGTTGGTGGCACATGGACCGGACCGAAGGCTGGGAAATAAGACTGGATACTGAAATTTGGTTCAGCTTGGGTACGGTTTCTGAACAGTGCATTATGGGATGGAACGCCACCTCCAGGCCCCACTGGTTTCTATTTGGTGTTTGCTTTGTTAGAAATGTTTTCATAGGCTACACAGTAGAGCCTAAATTAAGTTATTTCAAGTTCTGTTTAAGTTTAAGTTATGTTTATTTATTTTTTGTTAACTTTGTTAACTTTTATTTGTAATCTCGGCACCGCTGAAAAAGAAGGTCCCGACCCTCAGTGTGTCTTCTGAGAACTAAATTAAGGTTGAATGAAGTACATTGCAAAGTTATCTGTCAAAGTACTGTGCTGAGAGCAGAATACATGGATTGACTATCTGCCAATCAATCTGTAAACTGTAAATCTGTGCACCGCAGACATCTGTAAATCTGTCATTGTGTTACAGCCATCTAAATGTGACTTTTATTTTCAGCCATCGTGAAATTTAATAAAAGAAAATCTTTTTCATTTATACACATCTATTCATTGCTACTGTAGTGATCCAATTCTCTCTCAGGAGCCAATAACGTTAAATTGAAAATGTGAATTGACAGACTGACCAGCCATGGCCAGAATGCACCAGGCTGGTAGTTTGGATCAATTTGAATCCTTGTTTGTGACACTTTCAAAACTGGTGTTACTGCATTATGTCTAACATGTCACTTTTTCATGAATCAAGAAAAACAGCTTCACTTTTAGACTGACACCCATGCCTTTTTAAAAAAAATTTTTTTTATTAAATACAGCAGGTTTTGAATGGGTTTTGTGAACCACAGCATCCTAACAGTTTCTCAACCCATAGAACACACAATCCTTCAAGTAAAAACATCAAAATTGGTGTTTCAAGGTTTCCACCTGACAGCAGTGGCAGCCATGTTCCTCCCAACGTCCTCGTCAATCCCACTCAATCAACCCAGCAAGCTGTCGAGGGAAGAAATGGCTGCCTGTGCCAGCTCATAACTCACAATGTAATGCTGCTGTTGGGTGAAAACCCTCCAAAATGTCCAGCTCCAGCTTTTCATGAATTAGCCTTATTATTATATTGTCAACGATGTATTTCTGAAATTATAGGATTTGAAAAAAAAGTTTATTGACCCAAGGGTGATAAAAAAAAATTCCATAAAAACCCATAGAGGACCACATAATCATCAGTCAATTTTAGGAAAAAGATGAAAATCACCAAACTTGGAATTTCAAGTTTTCCCCTCCAATACACACACACACAGTAGCTGACAGTGTCCACAGATATAAGATAAACCTAATGATCTAAGCAGCGTGTCCCTCCAGAGAGCTTTAAGACCGAAGCTAGTTAATACTTAAAAGATCTACAGTGTGTGGTGTGTCCAGCAGCAGCAGGTTTGAATGCAGAAAGCAGCTGTGGAGAGTTCCCAGTTCTGGGCCTGGTCCACAACAACAGCATGACGTCACCAGGCTGAGCAGCACATGAAGACTCTTATTTTGAAATACTATATCTACTTTGGAAAAAAAAAAAATCATAACCTTTAGTTCATAAATCAATAGCTTTGAAATAGGATCCTGTCTGTAAAAGTGTTGTCATTCATGCGGAGCGGCACAAAAGGTGGTTGTTCTTGAAAAATCGCTGTGCCCGGCAGCTTTTTTGGCAGAGCAGAGCGCTTTCAAAAGTTGAGATTCATTTTTCAAAGATTTACTTTTCAGAAAAATGCAGAGTGACGTGAACCGCCAGCCAATCACGATGGAGAGAATGCCACAACAACAACAACAACAGCAAAGACAAAGAAAAGTGCCGGTTGAGAAATTAGTCGTTGTCGTAAGCGAATATTCTGAGCTTCAAAAAGTACCACAACACCAATGATAAAGAGGCAGTGTGGATCATATATTGTGAATATCTGGTTAGCATTTTCTTGTTTCACACTGTCTGCTAGAAGTGCTAACCAGCTAGGTTCGTTAGTGAGCTAGCTGCTCAGCTAACGTCAGATAACGTTATCGTGATCTGCTTTTTATTTCTCCTCACAAGAAGCTCCAGGCAGAGCTTTTTCCACACACACAAAAAAAAAGCTACGTACGATTGCAGCATAGTTTACCTTCTGTTCCCTTAATAGTACACCATCATTTGTTTCAATGTGCCACTTTGAAGGGGCAATAAGTAAGATTTTTACTGATTCGTAGCACATAATGACCATAATATATCTCTGGAGGGTTGATAGGGTTGTTGATCAAAACTAATGTCTCGGACTAGGATTTCTGGATTTCAAAACTCACTTTCTGACCAGTACTCTGTTTGGGAACAAGAACTCCCCAACCAATGGAGTTTGAAAACTCTCCCAACTCCCGTTTTCAACTGATGGACGGTGCTCCGAGCGAGCGACCGGCATCACAAGACATTTCATCTACGAAGGCTACAAAGCCTCGTTTTGAAGCCAAAAAAGCAAATGACAAAGCAGTTTTATTATTCCAGTATTTAGCATGGAGACCTCATTTCAAAACCAAACTCTAAAATAAAAGCGGGTCAACAAATAAGAGAGGGGAGGAAAACTCGTAGTAGCAGGTTATTTGGTTTTCAGGATCAGTAGCAGCAGCGTTGGACTGGAACAAGGTAATAAATCAAAGCCCTCAGAGAAGAGAAGAACAAGGAGACAGATATAACAGATCCTCAGCAGTGTGGGACGGACTGATTGAGTTCCATCCCCAGAGGCTAGAGATCGCCTGGTTGAATATCTGACTCTGTTTCTGTGCCTGTTTCTCACTCTAACACTGTTTCTCTCTGGCTGTTTTTAGATTGATCTCTTTCTCGGCTCGTTCTGTCTGTTCCTGATTTCTCTCTCTCCTGCTCAGTCTTCCTCTCTCTATTCTGTCTAATTTTTCTCTGCCTCACTCTTTCACTTCCTGTCTTTTTTCTTAATTTATTAACTCATATAGGATCCCCATTAGCTGATGTACAGGCGACATAAAATATAAATTACAAAACAAATACTTAAAACATAAGAATATAAGAAACCCATTACAACAAAAATAACAACATATGGACAAACAAGCAAACAATTGTAGAGCCCCTTAGGCCAATTGGTGCAATTTTAAAAATACCAGAATGGAGCAATGACGTGCATCATTCCCCGAAGTTTCGTCAAAATCCACTAGCGTCCGAGATATTGTGTGTGATGGACAGATGGACGGACCAACATGATCTCACACAAATATGTGAAATGAACACAAACTTTAAAACTGTGATTTATGTGCTGTGGACACAAAGTTTCTCCATCACAAACTGAACTACGTTCCCCCGCAACAAATTGAAATACGTTCCTCCGCCATTAATTTAAATACGTTCCTCTGCCACAAATTCAATTACGTCCCAAAGGTTGGTTAATGGTTAAGTTTAGACAAGTAAAACGACTTGGTTAAGGTTAGGGAAATGTTTTGGTCAAGATTAAATAAGAAAAGTGTTCGTTAAAAATTAAAATGTGACCTACAGTTGAAATGTCCTTTGTAAACACTGGGAATCGAACCCCGGTCACCGCCATACTGGCCACCATGCTACTTTAATGTGATACTACTTCCCATTCGTGTCTCCTTCACGTAACCGTTTTGGGCTGGGAAAGTGTAAATTTAACACTTCATGTTCCACCAACACGTAATTTGCTGTTAAGAAGTCGTGTTCATTTCACGTTTTTCTGTGAGATCAGGTTGGGATGGACAGACCGATCCATAGCCCCTCCCCCGATTTTACTGTAGACAACAAAGTGCACAATGACAACAAAAAAATTACCAAAAATGACTTGCCTAAACATCAAATTGATGAACAAATGATGAACAAAATAAGAGAATTTGCATATCCTATTGTACCATATTCATCTGTATTGTAGTTTATTTTATCCTGCACTATTGTAATATGCTTTGGAAACACTCAATACTATTTGATTCATGCCAATAAAGCTTTCTCTGAATCTGAATCTAAAGGAATTTCAAATTCAGATTTACACAGAATGACAATACAAAACTCAAAGGGAAGAGAATGACATCTCTGCCTACTTCCTCTCACTTTTCCATTTATTTCCTTTTACTCGCTCTTTCTCTCACTCCCTCTTTTTCTTCTCAATCTCTCCTTCGCTCCTGAATCCCACCACTCCAGCCACGCAGGGCATCAGAAACCAGAGTTAACACACACTGCAGTGGGAGGAAATGAGGAGAGGAAAGGGGGGGTTAGGAGGAGGAAAAAACGTAATAAAATCCACTCAGCCCAGCAGGAGTTGCTGACTGCTACTAGCTCCAGCTTCACAGTTTAACTAGGAGGAGCTGTAGGTTACTGCAGCCACCTGTGTCTGCATGTGTGTTTATATTGAGAGTTTCGTCCCAAAATGAGATAAAAAAGAAAGAAAGTAAAATCTACTGTTACATTATCATTTATTTTATGCCACAAAATGAAAACACATCACTTTTCCTAAGATAGTAAGCGATTTTAGTAATTGCTTGACAAAATGTATTTGCATTCCAACTATCTGTCCTATTGCTTACTTTACTGTTCCAGTGCGATTTTCAGTTAAATAGATGATGGCGAGTGATGCAAAAATACATCTAATTCCTAATCTAATTTAAACTCTGCTACAGCTAGATATCAGATATATATCAAATATACAAAATATATCTCAGAATATATCAGATATACAAAATTATAGACTTTGTTATATAAGGCGATGCTTCCCTTAACATACTTTTTCCTGTTGCATTTTTTTTTTTATCCCTCTGTAATATTATGTATATGGACAATGCTTGGGTTTTATGCTTGAGGGATGTTGGACACACTTTGCTAATTTGACTTGACCTGACATGAGTTCAGCATCTGCAACTTAATTTACCTCTTTGTCTAGATCTCGGTCAGTTAGGGACCTGCTCTATTGACTTCAATGGGGAACAATTAGCTTGTAAATACCTGCCAGTCACAGCTGGTTCAGCTGCTGCGGTTGGACCTCTCAGAAAACACAGGAGGGCAATAGAAGCTCCCAGAACGCGCCGTAAAGACTTTACACTTGCTCTGCACCTTTCCTTTCACTCACTGCTACTGTTTTTTTTATCTTTCAGTCGCGCCTCTCCTGTTCACACTGAGTCCGGCTTTCAGTAGCCAAAATAAACTCTGTCCAACAGGCTCTTTCAAACACAAACTTGGCACCCGACACCCAAACTTGGCTCCGGTAAACGCAACGATAGGACTGTAAGCGAACGATATCCAGCAGCATTCAGCTGCGAGATGGATGGCGCTGTGTGCTTTTACTTGAGATCAAGCCAAAGACATTTAGAGAGTTTGCATTTGCAGAAGTTGAGCGGCAGCTTGCACTTTTGGCGCTTTGAAGTTAAATGGATCTGTATCTTGCACAAGAAACCTCTCATCCTCATTTTAGAGTGCAGGTTTCCTTTTAGACACGTCTACTTGGCATTAAGACACACTGAGTTAAGTTCTACTCAGCACACTTGATCCCTGATGATAACATTTTCCACCTGACAGCCAATGCCAATTTGCACGGCAGTACATCTGATCACAAACTTAATTAAACCCAAGCTAAACTATTAGTGGTTTAACGGTGATATCAGCTTTGATCAACAGTGACTGTATTCTTTTAGTAAATGACTTAAAATGTCCATATGCTGGGTAAGAAAATGGACAAAATAAGGTGCGTCGATTTCAACTAGGCTTGATTCAAGTACCAAAAAAATGGGAAATCCACACTCTCAAAAAGATATCTTGAATGATTTATTTTTCATGTTTCAAATAAAAAATATGCAGCTTTCTTCGTCAGGTCATATTGTTTTAGTATAAACTGTTAACAGTAATAATGTTATGATCGACAGCACACGCCTGCCATTGCGTATAAGCTCTGATCAATAGTGATTGAGTGATTGACAGCCATCAGGTGCCTTCGTTAACGAGTCTTGGTGACGCACTTCTGCTCTGCTGAAGTCTAGACAGCCGGACTGTGAAACACATCACAGACTGACGGAGACTTTTACAGGCCGAGCTCATATGGAGTCCATACAAACTATGAAATCATTTGGAACAAAAAAAAAAAAAGTTCGCTCACGCACAAAAGTTTGAGCTATTCACATAAATTTGCATTGATTTTCACCACACAGAGCCGTTGCAAATTAACACTGCTGCATTGAAATTTAAATGAACAAGCCATGAGCTGCACCAGATCCCACCTGACGCCTTGCTGTCAATCAACTGCAGGCAGCATCAACAATCAATAATGTATAGAATTATTGTATGCATAACTGTTATACAAAAATGTGATTTTTTTAATGAAGGTGCTAAAGACAAAAACAGTTTTCTGCCCTGTGCAGGGAAATACAATTTTTTTCTTAATTCATTCTGAGTTGAATTATTCAGTATGTTGAATATTTTGCATGCTGTATTCATATCTACGCATGCAGCTGATCCAATGTCCATAATGCCAATAAAATGATCCCAATTATTCATTATTGATTATGAATGAAATTGATCAGAGATGGCCAAAAAAAGCAGTTTGCAGAATCTTTGCACTTTTTTTTAGAGAATCTTAAAAAGCGTCTTACCTGGATGTGACTCACTCTCTCTCTCTCTCTCTCTCTCTCTCTCTCTCTCCCTTTGCTTTCAGTCTGTCAGTCAGTTGGTCCAGAGGTCTCCCTCTCTCTCTCTCTCTCTCTCTGGTCGGCTCTGTGAAACTCTCATTGACTGACCAGCAGAACCAGAAGGAGGGGGAATGGACAGAGAGAGAGAAGGAAAGAAAGAAAGAGAGAGAGGGGAGGGGAGCAGTAAAATTTTCTCATACTTGAAGAATTTTTCCTCCCTCTCTCTTTCTCTCTCTCTCTCCTCTCCTCCTCCTCTCCTCTTTTCTCTCTGATGTAATTCTATGTGCTTTACAGGTCCCATTTGGGCGGGGGATTTGCGATGGAAAACATCTGAATTTTTAGATGTTTTGAGGGAACGCGGGGGCCTGAATCTATTAATGTGTTTTGAACCCGTCTCTGTCCTCTGCTGGACGCTTCGTGACAGTCCCTATTATCTTCCGCTTTGTTCTTCGTGTTCGACTCTGTTTTCTTTAATATTAGTCATATTTTGCTGCTGTGCTGACAAACTCAGTCTCCCATCCGCTGTCACTGGAGCGGCTCCAGGCTTTGACATCATGAAGAGACACTTGGCTGCCTCCGGGAGGGGATGGATAACAAGTCTGTATCACAGGATTCACATGTTGTCACACAAAAAAAAAACCCCTGTTAACTCCAGTCTTGGTGATTCATGTTTTTACTGAGACTGAAGGTTTACATGGTCCTCAATAGCAGTGGGTCTCAACCTGGGGGGTTCGGCCCTCCAGGGGGTCGTGAGACAGTTTTTGGCGGTTGTGAGATAATTTATAGGATAGGAAAAAAAACATATTTCTACTACACAAATGTTTAATCTCTAATTAATCTGCTTTTTTCTTGTGAAATGCGAAATAGTTTTCAGCCTCTAGGCCTCCTCTGATAATTAATCAAATGAAAAAAAGTTGGGAAAATTATTCTTTGGCTGAACTGCTCATCACTCTGCATATGCAGCCTGTGATGGGGGTCGCAGGTAGACATCGCTTTGTTTTAAGGAGTCACAAGCCAAAAAGGTTGAGAACCACTCATACCACTCATAGGTAGAACAAGTATCACGACCCCTGGGTCAAAAATAACCCATGATAGAATTTTAAAAAAGCATTGCTCTCAATGTGAAATTGTGAAATGTGAAACTTTTTGATGATACAAGGTTTTCACCTGACAGCAGTGATTTTGTTGGTGTGCCTAAGTTCACATACACACACACACACACATGCATGCAGGCTACATAAAATTTGGGATTTGTTTTTTGTGTCGTTATCATCTGTATTTGTCTTCTTTTCTCTTAAAAGTTTTTCCACATTAAAATAGCAAGAAATTAATAAGATATATGATAAGTTATTAGTCTGTGTCCATTTGTAACAGTTTCCTGTGGCCGTGTCTTATGGGCAGCCGGTTATGTCTATCAAGGTGTGCAGGAAGTAAATCATTGACTGACTGCCTGGTTGGTTAATTGATTTGATTGTCAAATGTCAAAAATCCATGGGTGTCAATGGTAAGATCAGCCAGTTTTCCTTATTTCCTAAATAGTTGACTTCTTTTCACATTTTGTACAAGGTTTCTGAAAGACTCTGACCATGTTGTTGAACCTGACTGAAGTGAATTGAGATGGCTGGCCTGTCTGCTGATCAAAGGCTGGGTTCAGAACTCAAGTATAAAGGTTAGGTCAAAGGTCAGGGCAAGGCGGAGGGTTTGCTGTTTCAATTCAGGTCATCCAGAGGATTCTGCTGGGATGAGAGAGAGATGCATTTCAGGTTTTCAGAAGAGCCTGATGCAAGATGAGAGGAGTCATGACCCTGTTGGTGATTCTATTCAGTGCAACACAATCTCATGAAATATGAAATGTGCACAAACTCTGGTTCAGGTTAGGTAAGGACTTTTTGTTCTTCCAGGTGGGTTGTGGGATCGCTTCCTCTTTCAAACTTAAAGGAAAAGCCCACCCCCACCCCCCTTGTAAAATAAGATGGGTTAGGGTTTTATCCACAGTTTTTAAATTCTCATTTCACAAAGGTATAAGGACTTTGGTTAAGGTTAGGGTTAAGGTTTTGGTTATGTAAGAAAAATGTTAAGAAAAATTAGGGTTAAGGGAAGAACCATTCTCAGGAACGGAAGGTCGTAGAGACATGGGACCAAGTCCTTCTAGGGGGTTCATGGGTATGCTGAGTCCACAGGAAGTGACCCCATGTCTCGTAGAGACATGACATAAGGTAAGTCATTTAATAACTCTTCTTCATGTGCGTAGTGTTGCGTCTGGCAAGCACCGCATGGTAGAACCATTGGTTGACGGACGAGCAGCTCTTCAAGTGCCTCGATGTTAAAAAAGTGAGCAGGGTGAATGACACTTGGGGTGCCTTCTGCAGAGTCGTAGTCATGTGGCACCCAAGTTGGCCTACCATCTTTCTTTTCAGGTCATCCATGTGGTCTAAGTATGCTTAGACCACATGTAGGCTCTAGACACCACAGCTTTATTGAATTTAGGGTGGGACAAGCCACATTGCACGCCACATTGCGCCACTAACAAGGTGCTTGTAAGGTGTTTGAATGTGAACATGTGGTGAGTCCACATACAACTGAACAAACCTCAGGTGTCGAGGCCTGAAAACGGCTCAGAGGTCCCTGCTGATATCCATGGCCCTTGTGTCCAAATTTGACTGGAAATTGCAGGCTTTGTGCATTGGAAGTGCAGAGTACAATTTTCCTCTAAAGCCTACCAAGTCCTGCAGCCCATAGCAGGACCAGAGAACGTGTGTGTCTGGGTCTTTATGGTACACACTACAAGCCAGGTGCATGGAAATGCTATGGACAAGGTACATGTCCACCAAGAGGGAGAGATCCACAGGGTCATTGTCCTTCTGGCCAAATTTTGTCAAGGTAACAAGTACCTTGTCATGGACATCCTCACCATTAGCCTGCTTTATAGAGGAATCCAATTGGTATAAAATGAATGGCAGGTCCTTCTTCAGCACATTCATTTTTGATGTGTCAGACAGATTTTGCTTTCTAATTGTTGGCCTTTGCAGGTCTGTTGGGCCCAGGTTCTTCAGTTTCTCCCTGAAGATGTTAACCACCTTTTCAAGCAGTTCAGTGGCCAGGATCTTGTAAGAGAGAAAGCTTAAAAGCCTGGGATCGGGGTCAGTGCACTGAGCAGGCACAACAGACAAGTTGAGCTGGAACCCACCATCCACATGAGCAGCTGCATGTCCGTGGGTATTTTTGAGAGGGTTAGGGTAAGAAAAACTTAAGAAAAATTAATTTGAGTTGAACCCGGGTCGTCGGAGTTTAAGGTAAATGTCTCCTGTTTTGAAAAATATAATTGACCATTGTGGAGCTGAATTGTATCTAGCAAAGCACATATAAAAAGCACAATCTTTCCTGTGAATTTATGAGCTTAACATGTCCACCGGGCAGGGAGGATCATCATGAAGTTGAACTGTGGCTTCCTGAGTTCATCTGCTACACAAACACCAGCAGCTAGTGAGGAACAGTCAGCAGATCATTTCAGGCCTGAAATGACCTGCTGATCGGGGCTGAAGGTCAATCAACTTTATTATCTGTCAACTTTACAACCCAACCCTAAACTCTGACTGACCTCTGGACCCTAAATCACTCTGCTGTCTTGGTGACTCTCAGACAGCAGCTGCCATACATGTGAATGTAAATTATTTATTTAGCTAACTACTATGCACAACCTGTTTTGCTTTAAATATATTTGTTCTGCTACACGTGAATGAATGAACTTTATGGATGCAATTTGTCGTACAACCTATCCTTTAAGGGATTATAAGACAGAAACATAATTAAATACAATCACTTCTCAGTGAATGGTATCAGAATGGCAAACATAGTGTCCAAAAAAAGATAGATCAAGGAAATAGTACTCAAATATTTGTAGCCTATCACAAGAGCCAAAAATATAATATAATAAAGATCGGATATGTTTTCTTTGTGCACTTCTGTGTGTGAAATACATATTAAAATTTTATTGAAAAACTGATTACTGGGGTTCAAACATTTTCCTATGTAATGTGTTTTTATATGCACATAAAAAATAACATTTTGAAAATAACACTGCCTGAGATTCCTGATTTTCTGCCTTGTTCAGGATGGATTATCACTTAGTTGACTCTAAATGGTTTCGCAGGTTCAACTCAGATCTGTTACACATTCTAGTTTGGGACAGACTGTGATGGTTTCAGACCCGCTAATCAAGGAGGCTGAAGGCCAATCAACTTTACTATCAGCTTTATTACCGAGCCCTAAAACCTGACAGACCTCTAGAGCCTAATAACACTCGCTGCTCTCCTGGCTAGTCAAGACAGTAGCCGGCACGCCACTCTGCATGGTTTGCTGTGGATTTATTTTCAGACTCTTACTAAGCTAAACCTTTTATATCCTGTAAATACATTTGTGACACTTCAAATCTGAAATTACAAAATAAAGGGCACGAACAAAGTAAAACCAGATTACTCTTCTCACTGTTAACGGCTCCACAATTTGTCAATTTCAATACCAGCGAGCGGGTTTAATTCCCAGCTTGTACGAAGGAAATTTCTACCGTGAGCAAAATGTTTATTTTTGGCTAAACTTTTTCTTTCCATGACCAAAGCTTGTCCCTAACTTTAACCAAGTTGATTTAGTTGCCTGAACTTAACCATTAGCCAACCTTTAGCTGAAAATGTCATGTCCAATTTGTGTTATTGCCACAGAATCCAGTTTATGGTTGAGGGATGTAATTTTCCCAAAATTCATGCCCACAGTAAGTAAATCTGCATTTCAGAGTTCGTGCTAATTTCATGACTTTGTATGAGATCATGTTGATCCAGCCTGTGTATCTTCTAGTTGAGGACAGAGTCTGTGGTGATTTCAGGCCTAAACATCAGGGCCTGAAGGCTAATCATCTTTACCATCAGCTTTAACTACCCAACCCCAAAGCCCTCAGTGTCCCCCTGCAGGCTCATCAGCGGGGCTTTCATGGTCTCTATGGGAGCTGAGAGATGGCTGAAATACCTCAGAAACAAGGAACATCTGCATGATGAAGCAAAAGCTAATTGTGCCATATGTGTTATAAACCAACCCAACTTGTGTGTGTGTGTGTGTGTGTGTGAGAGAGAGAGTGTGTAAAAGAGAGTGAGAGCTTGGCCAGCAGCAAATAACCGAGCATGTTTCTTGTAAAGCTGGAAAATACTAATTGAACTCGACACCCACGTCTTGATTGTTCTGTCAGTAGCTTTGACAGATAGTTTGTCGCTGACTGGGGGACGGACATTTCCAATGTAGCCGATTTTCTTTCCACTGTGGTTTTAGTCAGTACTTGACCCACAAATGACTAACGGTGAGACCACAAACCGGTCTGGTTTAACTCAAACGTCAAGCTAAGTACCGGTGTCTGTATCTTGAGGAAGCTGAATCTTAATTGAATCCTGATTTCTGCGACAATAATTTGATGGACACACTTAACTACTGGTGTGTGTGTATACTGTAAATGGCAGAAGATAAACACCTCTCTGTATCTGTCGTTGATGGCTGTCAGTCTATTTGACTTGCAAACAAATAGGATATTCGTATTTCATGAGCAGTTCAGGGTAGTTGTGAGATATCGAGTAGATGAGGTTTTGCAATTGCACCACATAATATCCTTGCAACCGCAGCTGATGCCATCATGGAGGTCCACTGGAGAATTGGCTGTATAATGGCTAAATATATAACAGTCAGGCAATAAAAAGAGACATATTTGAGTCAGCTTGTTGTGGTGTGGCTGTAGATCCATTCAGTAACGTTCTCAGTAAAAGTGAATAGTGTGATAAGGTGGATTTGGTTACTGTGACACAGTAAACTGTCTTGTCTTTAGCCCTAGTCTCTACTCCAAAACACTCTGAGTTGTAGCTTGAGAAGAGTCAGCTCAGTTAACCTGAACAAACTGTTAGCTAGCTAACTAGCAAAAAGAGTTGGAGTTGGTCCCACTGCTCCTAGTGTGTGTATAGGATGGGTCAAATGCAGAGGACAAATTTCCCCACGGGGATAATAAAGTATACAAATACAAATACAAAATAGCCAGCAAAGACAAAATGATCAGTTCCCAGTCAAAAACAGACAGAAATGAATGCCGTCTATTCAATTCTGTTGAGACGGACAAGTTGTAAGTTTAGAAACACAATCAGCTGTTCACAGAGCTGAGGACCTCCAACATGGCCGCCAGAGGGGTGCATTACGTCTCGTGAAAGCCCGCTATTCGTCAGCTGGTCATATAGCTCAGTCAGCCAGGTGTGGGGAAGGGAAGGGAAGGGAAGGGAAGGGAGGGGGGGGGGGGGGGGGGGGGGGATGAATTCACTCACACACTCACACACACACAGATGGGAATGAATGCACAGTGAATGTACAGTATAAGCCTACATACACACAAAGCACTAAATGTATATTTCAACATTGCATCTCTGCTTTATCTCTCATAAAGCAGCATTGGCTGTTTTAGACCAAGCAGTAAACATTATTGCATATTTCAATATTTAAACAATGCATAAACAGCTGCAAATATCAATAATATGCAGCAGAGAAGTCGTACTGTACAAGATAATGCTTCATTTTTATCATTTACCCCAGAAGACGCAGTCTAACACATAAACGTCTACTAAACTTTGACTTTAAACCCTCAGTAGCCTCATTTTAGACGTCTATAACCATTTAGACGTCTTTTAAAACGGCTAATCAACGTAAAATTTGCCCAGCGGGATCTATGCTCGCACACACACACATTGCATTTTTTAATTAGTACATCACTGACACGCAGAAGCTAAACCCGCAGGCTTTAAGTATTTTTAGGAGCCAAAAGTCGTTATTTTTTCCCCGCTCCTCATCACCGCCACAAAGGACCCTGGTCTTTCTATCTGCAGAGTGTTTTTCTTCCCCAGAGTCCAGTTAGTGAAGACAAATCGAAACCGCTCGCATGTTTCGACTTTGTCACAGCAGAGAAGAAAAGAGAGTAAGTGAGAGACGGACGAAGACGAGGAGGAGAGTCTGTTAGGCTCGTTTCATGTCGGGCCTAAAGTCCAGGCGTCTCTGTGTTTGATGAGTATTCCTTGTGTGTGTGTGTGTGTGTGTGTGTGTGTGTGTCGCCCGGCGAAATTTATCGATCAAGACGTATGTGTGTGTGTGTGTGTGCGCTGTTCACACACATTGTAAACAGCTTCTGCTTCTGCGTCCTGCCGCAACACTACGCACATGAAGAAGAGTTACCAAATGACTTACCTTATGTCATTCTGCATATGTGTCTTTATGTGTGTGTGTGTGTGTGTGTGTGTGTGAGAGAGTCTGTGTGTCTGTGTGTGTGTGTGTGTGTTTAGTGCTAAGCAGGTGGGAGGTTGTATTCTCTGACAGCCAACGCTTGTCAAGGTCATTTACTCCTAAGGAAACTGAACAGGCCACCCTCCATTAGGTTTACTATGTACTTGAATGAAATGGAGAATCGAAGAGAGGAAAGGAGGAGAGAGGATAACTACGTCAGGAGAGGAAAGGAGAGGAAACAAGTCATTAAGAGAGACAAGTGGAGGAAAGGAGAGAAGGGGAGAAGACCCAAGGCATTAAGGAATGGAGAGAAGAGAGGATTGGATGGGAGAAAAGGGTGGAGGAGAGGAGAGGAACGAGGAGGAGACGAGGCAAGACATTAGGAGAGACAAGGAGAGGAGACGAGGAGAGGAAAGAGGAGAGGTGAGATGAGTAGATGGAAGGAGGGAAGGGGAGAAGAACCTGGTCATTAAGGAAGGAAGAGAAGAGAGGATTGGATGGGAGAAAAGGGTTGAGGAGAGGAACATGGAGGAGACGAGGCAAGACATTAGGAGAGACGAGGAGAGGAGAAGAAAGGAGACGAGGAGAGATGAGGAGATGAAAGAGGAGAGGAGAGATGAGTAGAGGGAAGGAGGGGAGAGAAGAAGAACCAGGTCATTAAGGAAAGAAGAGAAGAGAGGATTGGATGGGAGAAAAGGGTTGAGGAGAGGAACATGGAGGAAACGAGGCAAGACATTAGGAGAGACAAGGAGAGGAGAAGAAAGGAGACGAGGAGAGGAGATGAGGAGATGAAAGAGGAGAGGAGACATGAGTAGAGGGAAGGAGGAGAGGGAGGAGGAACCAGGTCATTAAGGAAGGAAAGAAGAGGAGAAGAGAGGACCGGACAGGAGAAAGGGGTTGAGGAGAGGAGAGGAACAAGGAGGAGACGAGGCAAGACATTAGGAGAGACGAGGAGAGGAGAAGAAAGGAGACGAGGAGAGGAGATGAGGAGAGGAAAGAGGCGAGGAGGGATGAGTAGAGGGAAGGAGGAGAGGGAGGAGGAACCAGGTCATTAAGGAAGGAAAGAAGAGGAGAAGAGAGGACTGGACGGGAGAAAGGGGTTGAGGAGAGGAGAGGAACAAGGAGGAGACGAGGCAAGACATTAGGAGAGACGAGGAGAGGAGAAGAAAGGAGACAAGGAGAGGAGATGAGGAGAGGAAAGAGGCGAGGAGGGATGAGTAGAGGGAAGGAGGAGAGGGAGGAGGAACCAGGTCATTAAGGAAGGAAAGAAGAGGAGAAGAGAGGACTGGACGGGAGAAAGGGGTTGAGGAGAGGAGAGGAACAAGGAGGAGACGAGGCAAGACATTAGGAGAGACGAGGAGAGGAGAAGAAAGGAGACAAGGAGAGGAGATGAGGAGAGCAAAGAGGAGAGGAAAGGAGACGAGGAGAGGAGATGAGGAGAGCAAAGAGGAGAGGAAAGGAGATGAGGAGAGGAAGGAGGCGAGGAGAGATGAGCAGAGGGAAGGAGGGACGGGAAGAAGATCCAGGTCATTAAGGAAGGAAAGAAGAGGAGAAGAGAGGACTGGACGGGAGAAAAGGGTTGAGGAGAGGAGAGGAAGTGAAAGGAGAGAAGAAGAAACGAGGCGAGTCATTAGGAGAGGAGAGACTTGTAAATCTCTGTGCTCTGTGTGTCTTGGCGAGTCTTCCTTAACGTGCCTGGCTCTCTGGCGGCGACCTTTACTGAGCAGCCAATCAGCAACCAGCCGGTCTGGAGGAACGCTTCCTCTCTGTCTTTCTTTCTTTGTCAATTTCTGATCTTTCATCATCTATCTAGGTTATATGGCTTTCGAATTAAGTCCTGCATCTGCTTCTAGGAGCAGAAAATGGCTGTTGCACTGTCTTCTATATGGGCTGAAACTTTTGGCCACGCCTCCATCAGTGATGTCACGGCAGGTCATTTCACCTTTGGCAGTGTCAAATGCTTTGCGATCAGAAAATCATCGCCCTCGAGTAGAGATAGCTGATCCGTTATCACAGACACACTCTTCCATTCGCTCTCCCTCCCCATCCCCACTTTTTTGCATCTTTCAAAATTTTGCAGAGACTGGCTTACCGTAAAACTTCAATTAATAGCCTGGGCTTTTATTTGCTTCAAACACTGAACTCAACCGGCCTATATTTGGGACAGGCATCTATATGGGACAGGCCTTTAATTCCTTTCGCACAAAACTCTTGCTCAGCAAAGATGGGAAATACCATCAAATTGTTTATTTAAACCAGTACCGTATGAATATTACTTGTATAAAAATTAGGCTATCGAATAACATATAAATTACGAATCATTCATTTGATCTCGCTCCGAGAGACAGCGCATCTAGGCCAACCTCATACACTGAGAGAGAGAGAGAGAGAGAGAGAGAGAGAGAGAGAGAGAGAGAGAGAGAGAGAGAGAGAGAGAGCGAGCGAGCCCCTATCAAAATACCGGTAGCCTACCTACCTACTGTGCTGCCATGGCGATCAGCAAATGTGACTGACATTTGAATGCAAGTAAAAAAAAAATAAACTGCTTCTCAGCGTCAATGGCAACCGGCTTCTAATTGAAATCGGCCTTTATTTGTCAAAACGTGTAGCCAGTAAAAGGGACTCAGCATTTAATTTAAGTTTTACGGTAAGTGTGTTAACGCAATCTTTAAAGGTCCCATATGGTGTAAAGCAGGATCCCCTTGCGTCTGTGATGATAAAGGAGTTGGATGGTCTATCTAAACATGGTGAAAGTATCAAAACGCACGGTCGCCAACTAAATCCACACAATCCATATTAGAAAAGCGAGCCTCTAAACGAGCCGTTTGGACTTCCGTAACTTTGTGGCGTCACAAAGGTTCGCTCATTATCATTTCTGTAAGAAATAATAGACTAACAAAGTGTTTTTTTCAAAGCGTCTCACGTTTCACTCTTGAAACGGTTAGCCAATCGGAACAGAGGGGTCGTTAATATTAATGAGCCTTAAAGACACGGCGACAGAAACAGCCTGTTCTTGGTAAGGCTCAGAGAGATGCTGGAAAATGAACGTGGAGAAATGGATTGAGAGTGTTTTTGGTTCATGACACCACACACACAGCTTTGAATGGACCTCAAGACACAAAATAAAACACTGGGAAGTGGAGAATATGAGACCTTTGAAGCTGCACCATCCATTATGTAAAAAAAAAAAAAAGCCTAAATCACAATGTGAGGCTATAACAGAGAAGAGTGTCCCAGAAAATATTAAACAGATCAATATATCAATACAGACTGGTGATTTCTACATAATCTTTGCAGCTTTAGTGGTTGAAGGTAATTTTGTTTTCTTGCTGCTTTGCTCCAAGTTTAGGTTGCAGTGCTAAAACTGTTCCTTTTTGAATATATTATCACAATAAAATGACTAATTCTCAAGGATGGCCTCATTGTTGCTTGCGTTAAATGGGTTTTCACAAAATTGTCATGATTTTTTTAAGTTTACATTTTCATATGCAGTGCTGCTGAGTGAATATACAGGAGAGTAATACGACTAATACAGACATTAGAATGAAACATACAATCAATCCTTTAATAGATCACGGTGGTTTTTACCTCTCGCTGGGGTTTAGATCAAACTGAACAGCGGCTCTGTCGGCGGCTGGTGAGTGTGTGTGTGGTTGTTGAGTGTGTGTGGTTGTTGAGTGTGTGTGGTTGTTGAGTGTGTGTGGTATCGGTTGTAGACTTCCTGTGTGCTGTACAAGCCTCTCTCTGTGTTTGACTCTGTCATGCAAACCGCTGGTGGTTAAAATGACTTACAGCCTCTTTTCACCTCGACCACAATACCACATCTGAGCAGCCCACCAGGTTGTAGGGCCTACAGTGTGTGCATGGCTGTGTGTGTGTGTGTGTGTGTGTGTGTGTGTGTGTGTGGGCGTGTGAATGTGCACAAATGTGAATTTCATTTCTCAGTCACAATACACTTAGTTCAGTTTCCTGTGTGTGTGTGTGAGAGAGAGAGAGAGAAGTTGTGAAAGCGTACAGAAATGCATTTATGAATTTTACGCTTATTTTCCTGTATGTGTAAACACTCATATATCAAATTTCACTATTACAATACACATTTTCCCTGTGTTCATGCATAGGTGAATTTTAGTCTTGTAGCACACTTAGAGGTCTTTCTTTATGTGTGTGTTTGTGTGTCAGAGAGAGAGACAAAGTACATGTATGAGAATTTAAGTCACAGTTACCCTTTTGTGTGTGTGTGTGTGTGTGTGTATGCATGCAAATGTGATTTTCACTTCTACAGTACACTTACAGTCTGTCTTGTTGATATACAGCCTGTGGGAGCTTGAGAGGCCAATCAAAGGCTTTTCAAACTTCAGAGCAATTGGAAAATGACATTAATGGCGTATTCATTTAATACCACACACACACACACACACACACACACACACACACACACACACACTGCAGGCTACAGTGAAGGTACTGTGTATTTCTGTTGGAGGACTCCTAATTCCAAAAAGCGCACTTTCAAGTATTAATAAAATGATTCTTGTATTTTGAAATTAAACATACATTTTGAATGACTCTCATGGGCCCCAAAGGTCACATAAAGGTACAGGCACCAAACACTGAAATTAGAGTTTTGTCTTTTTTTACATAAAGAGTTATGGGAATAGTAAAACTAAGAGAGACGTGTTCATTCTACAGAGATGTAGTTCAAGAGGCCAGTCATAAGAACTTATCTAAGCTATCACATTGCTAAACAAGACGGCTTATTGGGCATCTAATACTCAAGCACTTTATTCATCTTACCTGTTGTTTGTGTGTTGTCCTGTATTGTGTATTGTGTTTTAACTTTGGAGTTGTCTGAATTACCTGACAAATGTACCTTCAGTACGATAGGGTTGGTAGGTAGGGGACAGTAGGGTTTACCTTGAACCTCTAATGTTAAATGAATACCACCAAACCCTATAATTTATTAGCTGACTAAACTTTTTAGCCATCCATTTATAGGTAGGTTTAAGTGGCATTCATTTGACCCCTTGTACCCTGACTTTTCCTGACTTTACCCTTAAATTTCCCCTTAAGTAGATTCAAAGTTAGATTTTGTTTTTTCCTAACTGTACAACAACGTCACGTTCATATTCTGTATCTGCTCGTTCCAACTCTTTCTTGAAGCTCTAGCTGCTTATATTGAATGAAATATTAAAATACAAGACTCCATGTTTTTATGGCTGCACCATTACATCAAATGGAAAAAATCTAGATGTTTGTGCATCATTTTATACACATTTCCCTGTATGTAGCATGACATATTTGGTGTCTTTGGAAAACTTGTTATCTTGACTAGAATTTAAAATAAAGTCCTGTGGGTTTGAACAAAGCTCGGCCGTGCAACCTGCGTTTGTAATGATGAACCCAGTGGCGGGGCGGCAGGGAAGAATACCATTTAATACCAATAGAATGGCTAAAGCAGACATAGCTAACATAGCTAGGTACCTGAATTTAGCTACAATCTGTGAGAAAAAAACATTTCTAAAGTGTCTTCCGCAAACACAGTGATGATTTAATAGCTGCCAGTCTTTCCCAACTGCAATGTGAATCAAACCTGATCTGATCATCTGATCAACAAATATTGATTGCATTTATTTTGCTGCCTTTCTGGAATCAAACAACACAAATCCATCGTAGCGACGGAAAACTTGAATCCATGAAATCATCCCATAAATACTGAAAGTCTGTCGATTGGAAAGAATGAATAAGGTGGATGGGTGGTGTGTGTCCATATGCATGCATGGGTGAAAGCACACTTACACAAACATACACAAACATGCACACATGCAATCCCACACTGTATGTCCACACACACACACACACACACGCATGTTATACATGCATGTATACATACGGACCCACACTAACACACACTTCCACATCCATCTGTGTGTGTATGGGTGTGCGAATCCTCGTTGTGTTTGAATTTTATTACCCAACACTGCAGCGTAACTCTCTAGCTGTGAATAACTGTCCAGACTCAGAATCTATTAAGGACTGGGGGATCCAGCTCGCTCCCCGCTCTCTGCAGGGCTCCAATAGAAAGTGACTGCAGCATTACATCACGACGGATCGTATTTTCATTAGTGTGTACAGCTCATGTACAACTATCCCGTCAGGACCCGACTGACTGGCTGCCGGCCGGCTCTCCGTCCTCTGGTGAAAGAGAGAAACAAAGAGAGAGTGAGAGAGAGACCCAGAGAGAGAGAGAGAGAGAGAGAGAGAGAAAGATAATACCAGTCCACTGCTACTTGTTCCACCTGCCAGGCCTGTCTTACCTAATGGAGTATTAGGATGTTGATTGACACCGCTGAAGACCAACTCAGTGACTTTAAAGGCCACAAGACGATGTTGTCAAACCTTTATTTATTCAGGCAGAGGTCTCGTCTCACTGAGATCCAGATCTCTTTTTCAAGACAGACCTCAGAACAGCAGCAGAACATACAAACGAGCACAGATCCTGCACAGGCCCACGGCATGTGTTCAGTTCAATTCAATGCACTGAAGCACTAAGACACAGTTATCGGTTAAATTCCACTAACGTTACTTAAATAGCACACAGTAATAACGTTACCTACCGTTAAAGTCTGTAGGGCAGCAGAAGACGAGTTATCAGGTTACTGTTTCCATCCTGTTACTAACACAGCAGAGTTTGGATTTTAAGTTTCACTTTCGTTTTCACAACAGGAGACAAAGTCAGATTGAGTACAATTCTTCTGGTCTACTGGTCTGTGCTTTGCCAAATGACAAACATAATGTGATGCATGCATCAGACGCATTAGAGATTTAGATCAATTTCTACACACTGACCAACTTTTGATATTGTCAAAAAGTGTGGGCGGAGCTTGGATTTTCTGTTGATGCAGTTTGAGTTTCTGTAGGTGGCGCTCTTTTCTCTGTCTGTTCAGCCATGTTCTGTCTGTTCTTCTATTTATTACAAACAAACCGCTGTTGCTGCTGACAGAAATGTAAAACGACACCGGGTGTTTAGAACAGCACATGTAGAAGCTAGCAGGTCATGCATGCATGTCAGTGTGAGCTTGATGTTAGCAAAATTATTATTTACACTCGAAAACAGTTACAGAATTCAATGGACCCAGTGCCATTAGAGAGACAAATGTATGTAGGTAAAAACATCCAGGGACGGTTATGTGAAAACTCCATTCTATAGGGGTTCATTCCATTTTCCCCACAGAGAATCTGGCAGACGATTGCAAAAATGGGGGGGAATCTGCACCCCAAAAACATGTAGCACGGGTACAATAGAGGAAAAAATCTCAAAATGTCAGAACAAAAGCAAATAATACCAGTTTATTGGTGAAGCTTTCGGTACAAGACCTTCATCAGAACGATGAAGAGAGAATCTGAAAACGTATCATTACGTGTGTGATCCATCAATTTAGGATTTTAAAAGTCTTCCAGTGTGTCCCCAGCTTAGTGTGTGAAGGAGTCAGACATGCTACTGCTTCTGGAAAGGTCGGTTTGGGAATGTTACGTCTTCCATGTGTGACAGCGAGACGCTCCGGACACACTGCTGCTGGGAAGGAATTCCTCTGGATCGGGTCACAGTCCATCCGCCGTGAAACTGCTGGTTTGACGGCGACAGAGGCGTCTTGTGTCGGCTTTATTGGACACGCATTGTAACACTTTAACGTCCGTCTTTCCTAAATAAACCGACACACAGCCGACACATTCACAGAAAGGAACAAAACACACACACACACACACACACACACACACACATGTATGTAGGGTGCATACGTTAACTTCACACATGTCACACAGACGTGACCGCAGGCTGGCCGCGCTGTTGTCCAGAGGCTGTTTGGGTGTTTTTAAGGGGTCACACACACACACACACACACACAGCATACACAGATGTTGCTCTTCCTTATACACACACACATACACTCGGCGACTCACAGCGCACATGCACACTCCTTTCAAACTCTTGTGCACATTAAAGGCCACAATAAACTTGCTGCAGAAATCAATTTCGGCAGGTTCATGCAGACAAAAGGACACGTTTGTGGAAGCTTGCTGGTCAAACAAATCAATTTCTTCACACACACCAGCCGCCACTGCATGACTGCAATTATCTGCAATTGGTCTAAAAGTGTCTCTGTTTCCTTTTCTGGTTCATTCCTTTTGTTTCCATCTTCACACAAACATTTTGTGGTCAACTCTTCAAAATGAATTTTTCAAATGAATCGTGGAGCCTGACCAATCAAATGACTCCTAAATCCTGAGATTCCCTCAGCTGCCTGTGTTGCTCTTTCACTGCAGCCATTTTTGTTGTTCTGAGGTTTACCCCTTTAATATTCATGCACCTCCTTCATGCGTTGAGTGTAAATAAATGAACAATATGCATAAAGTGAGCATATGCAAATGTGTATATACTGACAAGTCAGGTGTTTCTATTTCGAGAAGTTAAACTTCATTGTATGCATAATGCGGCCTTAACCTGCAAAAGTGCACCTACGCACACACACACACACACACACACACACACACACACACACACACACAGACATATGCACAGGTTTCATACAAGCAAGCAAACACACACACACATACACTCTCCAATGCATGATTTCAGAGCAGGAGGGTCGTCACACAAGTGAAAACACAGTGGTGTAAGATGGGCATGTGTTGGCCACACAGAGAGCCGGGGGGAGACACGACCACTGACTCTCTCTTTCCTCTGACTCACAGTTTCCACAGTGAAGCAGCAGCCAGGCTTCAGGAGCGGCCGGAGGCGCCCGCTTCCTCACCTGGCTCACACACACGTGTGTACGTACAACACACACATACAGATGTAGACACATAAAACCGGGCGGTGCAGTGAGGGAGGTTTTGCCGGCCAGACCGGATCGACCTGCAGCCACAGAGCGGTCCGACATCCAGAGACCGGTAGATCGGTGTTTCGGATATGGACCAGTCAGTGTCGTCCACCTCCGATATGATGCAGTTTGGTTGATTACATATTTTTTGTAAACTTGACACTACACTGGTTGTGTATAGGAAACATGAATTGATTGTAGTGCAACATGAGTATGCATGAATATGTTTTATTATTATCAGTATCCTGGGTTTCAGTGGACAGTTTTAGTGTCCCATGATGGTCTGAATGCTGTTTGAAAGACTTTTCCACCTTGAAAAGAGTAAAATTCGGGGGTGAAACATTGAATTTTAGCTGCGACTGGCAGCTAGTATACTGTGAGTCACTCTGTTGGACGGTTGGTATGGTCGGTCTGTTGGCACCAAAAATTTAAAAAAACCCACTGCACATAGAGCTGTGAGATACAGAGATACAATACCTCACTTGGTAGGGCAGCAGACTTTCATGCAGGGGTCCTGGGGTTGGCAAATTAGGCTTTCGCATTTTGTTTCATAGAGCCAAATAGTTTGTAGCTCATCACAAATGTTCCCCATGCTTGCTTTTTTTTTTTGGTGTATTTTGGTTTCGTCAAATTTCAAGATGTAGAACATCCGCCCAAAAATAGCTTCAATCCAAAAATACCACTGCTGGTTACCGGCCTTCAAAAACCCATTGTGGTCCAACCCTAAACCACACACACACACACGCACGCACAAACACACACACACACACACCAGCATCATATCTCAATACGGTGATTTATTTTCCTCATGTTTTTAAATTGCATCCTTTTGTTTTTGTAGCCTTTTCTAGTGAACCGCTTTGTGACAAACTTGTTTTGTTAAAATGTGGGTTATAAATTAATGTGAGTACAGACTGTATGTGGCAGCTCAGCCTGTTGTTGTTGTGTTTCCTTTGTTTTGGTCGTTACCCGGTGCGCTCGCTTCCCAGGAAAACTCTGGTTTGTCCATCTCCAACAGGCTGAGAGAGGCTGAGACTGGAAGAACATCAAGAAACAACACAGCTATCGCCCCTCTGAGAGAGGGATGGAGGGATGGAGGGATGGAGGGATGGAGAGAGACAGATGGAGGGAGAGAGAGAGAGAGATGTGGGTGTAGACTTTTACAAGACAGACCACTATTTCTGCCTCTTTCCCTTCCCTTCTCTCTCCCTATCTCTCTCACTCTCTCTCTCTCTCTTTTTTTGCTCTTTGCTTTTTTTCCTCCTCTCTATCATTCTTTCACCATATGGGGCTCCTAACGCTTCATCCCATAAAAGGCTGAAGGACGAGAACCTGGAGCAGCGAGAGGTGGAAAACATGACCTCTGTGAAGGAGGAAAAAAGAGGGAGAAAGAAAGACAGAAAGAGAGAGAGAGAATAGAGAAAAGAGGAGAAAGACAGAGAGGGAGAGATAGAAACAAGCATACATAAAAGAAGTAGCAGTTTTTTGCGAATTATGATGTAGCGAATTAGAAAAGCTGAATGGAAATGGCAAAATTCTATAAAATAAACCCCAGTTTTGAAAAAAACGCTCACTTGAAGTGGAATATACAGTAGAAATCATGCTATAAATAGTGATGGATGTATTTATCTCATAAATAATAGTGTAGGCTTGGCGTGATTGGCTTGACGAATGGTCTTTGGACGTTCTGAAATATTGTCTGTTAAATTTCTGTCCACCATGATTTCCCAGAAATATCACATTCGCTGTCACTGCTATGTTTAAACTCCATCATGGTTGTCTGGCCATTCGTTTGTGCGTTAAAATATTGCCAAGAGCATTTCTTTGTTTTTTGTAAGAAAGCATGAAATATGGCCTCCATTAGCTGACACTCAAGAATGATAAAAACCTGCCAAATACAAATCAATTCTTGAGAGATTATTTCCATTTTTCCCCTGGATGTTTTTTTTGTTTGTTTTGTTTTTTACATTCAGGAGGACTGTTTGCTCGCTTCAACCCGGCTGATGGTGATGATTATTTTTTGCAACATTTCAAAATTTTGCATAAAATTCGCTTGACAGTTGAATGGAATCATAGCTACAGATAATTAGGTGGAGAGAGAAAGGAGAGAGAGGCTGTGGTCCGTCTTGTAAAACGGTGGAAACCTTGGATGGAAAGAGATAAACTGTCAGACAGATCAAACCTGATGAAAACATAAAAGAGAAAGAGATGTAGGGAGAGTAATGGCAAGAAACAGTCAGGTAAGTGTTGCACACCCTATATATCCTTCACATATAGCCTTCTCAAACTACTCCTCTCATGCACATATACCGATATTTTTTTTTATACATATTTTAATTTTTCCACTTTATCTCACATTGTCTTTCTGTCTCATTAAGTTATGCTGCTACAGATACCACTGCTGCTGTTTTGCACATTCTGTCAAAGCTGGATCCAAACATTTTTGCAAATTTGTCTTTCACACATATCTACTTATGTCAGTGTTGGATTGAGTTTCCCCCTTTTTGCTATTATTCATATAGAGGCTTATGTCACAAAAATGCAAAAGTGAATAGTGTGATAAGGTGGATTTGGTTACTGTGACACAGTAAACTGTCTTGTCTTTAGCCCTAGTCTCTACTCCAAAACACTCTGAGTTGTAGCTTGAGAAGAGTCAGCTCAGTTAACCTGAACAAACTGTTAGCTAGCTAACTAGCCAGCAAACACACTGATGTTAATGTGAACATGCTAACGCTAGCTGCTGCTAGATACGTTAGCTAGTGTGCTAATCAGATGTGTTAACAACAAGACAGTGATGTTAGCTGACCAGATACTATGGTTAGCTAGCTAACAAGCTGACATTATCTAAACACTAAATCAATCAGATGGATCAGTGATGAAATGATCAGTTCAGTCAGAAACAGACAGAAATTAACCGTCTGTTCAGTTCTGTTGAGACGGACAAGTTGTACGTTTAGAAACACAATCAACTGTTCACAGAGCTGAGGACCTCCAATATGGCCGCCAGAGAGTGCATTATACGTCACCTGAAAGCCCGCTTTAGATATCCGTGGCTATAGGCTCAGTTGGAGACATTTCCTGGTATTAAACTACTGTGGTTACTATTATACTATAGTTAGCTAGCTAACAAGCGGACATTATCTAAACACTAAATCAATCAGATGGATCAGTGATGAAATGATCAGTTTCTAGTCAAAAACAGCACAGAAATAACATCTATTCACTTCACAGTCTGGTGTTCACAGCTACTGTTGCCCAAGAGGTGAGGACCTCCAATATGGCCGCCAATACGTCTCCTGAAAGCCCTCTATTGTTCTTTTGATAGCCTATCCTGTTACTTCTTGCTGTTGCAATGGCTTATTTTCCCCGCGAGGATCATGAAAGTTTAGTCTAATCTAATCCTTGTCTGTCCGATCGAGTCTTTGCACGTCTTCCATCCATCCGAGCGTTCCCCTGTCTCTCCTCTTTATAATCATGTTTTTGAGGAGAGGAGCAGACAACTGGGAAAAAGAAAAGTTTCTAGGACTTCCACTCCAGGACTTGGCAGCAGGCTGGTGAAAGGCAGCACGGATGTCAGGGTCACGCTTTCACCCCGCATGTAACCGACCGCTCTGGGATTTCACCTCTTCCTCTTAGATCGTGGTAAAACTTTACAATCCTAGCTACTTATTTTAAAAGGCATCCTTTGCATTCTCCATCGATTCTCCAGTCTAATATTTTTCTCAGAAAGACTGCAGTGGTGGAAAGAGCACTAAAATATCCTATTCAAGTAGAAGTAATTGCTACTTTGCTGATATTTTGCTTAAGTATTAAAAAGTACTGATGTAAAAATCTACTGCAGTAAAAATGTAAGTAAGTGAGGTAAGTATCTCATTTAAAATGTCCTCAGATTAAAAGTTACTGAGTTCCTCTTTAGAAAAGAGAACGTTGTTAGTGGTGATGTTTTCCAGAGTTACAGAGTTCAAACTAGATTCTTTCAACTGGAAAATTGGAAATTAAAAAATAAAATGCACAAAATAAAGCCAGATACTCTTCTCCTCTTAACTGATCGTTCACTGTGAATCGCTCCACAATTTGTCAGTTTACGATGATCCAGTTTCTGTTGCCTAAAGAAACTTTGTAATGGATGTGATTTAAAATGTAGTGAAGTACAAAACTTAAGTGAAAATGCACTTAAGTAAAAGTAAAATTACTGACTTCAAATACTCAAAAAAGTACAAGTACACAAAAAAGCGACTCAATTACAGTAACATGAGTAAATGTAATTAGTTACTTCCACCCTTGACTGTGTTTGTGTGTAAAATCTAAAATCAGTGTAATCCCATTAAACTTGCAGATTGCAGAAGGTAAAATGTTTGACCCATGACTCTTGCACATTTGATATATGATATTATACTTTGGATGTGACTCTCCCAGATTTACACACCAAACATTTATCTCTGGAACAAAGTTAGTCGAATAATTTACTGTCATTCGGTTTGTTTCCCCATCCATCATTTTTATTCCTCCATCCATCTGCCTGTCTTCTGCATTTTAAAGGTTAAATGATTGTCTGTCTGTCTGGCAGCATGTTGTCCATCAGTGTCTCTCTGTGTCCGTCTGCCTGTCGAGGAAAACTTTCATTAGCATTTTAAAGGTTAAATGGTTCCCAGTGATCTAAGTGTGGCTGTGGGACTGGAGCGGAGCCAGGGACGGGGGCATGCAGCCTTTGTTTTGGCTGACTAAATACTCTGGGAAAAGACGTCCTGTGGGCCGACAAGGAGATGCTTGTCAAGTTAGTCATATGTCAGCGAAACATGGATTATTATTGGCATTCAGTGCCGCGAAAACAAATTATAGATTATAGAAGGGAAATCTGAGAGAAAAAATGAAAAAAAAAGAGACAAAATTTGCTCTAATTTTTAATTTTTACATCCTGATGAGGTTTCACTGCAAAAAATGTCCATCACAATGAGTCATTTACTCTCATATTCAGCCTTTAAAACGTATTTTTCTTAAAACAAGAGAAAAATTTGGTCAATGAGGAGAGATAACTCCACTTGTTTCCAATGCAGCTTCACTTGTTTCATGAATTTTCTAGAAATGTGTGTCAGTGTCTTGAAACCAGTCAGAATAAGGCAGATCATTGCACTGATATCAAAATTCTTGAAACAAATTGATTTGCATTGGAAACAAGTGAAATTTGCAGATTTTTTTTTTTTTTTTTCCAACAAATTTTAAGAAAATAACGATTTTAGGACTCAATAATAGACTAAACAACTTGTTAAGATGGAGATTTTTTGCAGTGTTCTCTGTTTCAAAATTTGCATCTGAGCACAGTGTGAATGCCCGTGTCCCTTGTGGATGGCATTTGATTCCAGCTCCTAGGGTTTCATAGAAAAAGTAAATTATCTTCCTTCCTTTCTATATAATTTTATATAGGAAACCAATGAAGAAATTGGACACATCAAAACAGAGTGAACCAGATCAGCGGCCCAGAGAAGGATTCCTCTGTCGTTCCCAGCGACCTGAAAGGCTGCCTTTGTAACCGGGGAGGAGAAGAGGTTTCCCTCAAAGCAAACTATTCAAACATAAAAGGAGTTGAAGAATCTGAATTATGCTGAGCGTCAGACGGAGTGGGAATCAAACGAGTGGGCGATGTTACAGAAATACAGGAGGTGTTGCAAAGAAAAAATGTATACAATGCAACCGTCATCGTTAGACTCAAAAGCTGCAACCAAAATGTATTTTTGATTTGACACCAACAGAAAGACTGAAAGAAAATTCAAGCTGTGCAGTCCACAATATCAGTTGCTGGTAATGTTGCTGATGTAGAAATTTTATTCCACTTAATTCTACTGTCGCACTCATTGTAAGACTCTCTGGAAAAGGAAAAATAATTTTTGCACACCTAAAAATCTTGAAGTGACAGGTGCGTAGGACAAAAACCAAAAAGGTGGATATAGAGAAAGAAATATAATCCTGCACACTATCTACACTTACACTTTATTGCATTGTGGTCATATCAGGCAAATATGAAGGTCCTAACGTCGCAATAAAGTATTATGTAAGTGTAGACAGTGTGCAGGATTATATTTCTTTCTCTATAAGCCACTCTGGATAAAAGCATCAGTTTAATGGCTAAAATGTGAAATATAAATGTAGAAAAAGACATATGAAAGGAAAGAATGAGCAAATTAAGTCTAAAAAAGTGTGAGATTTGGCTCTGCTGCACCACCACCAGTGTGTGTAAAAGGCAATACATTTTAAATTAAACAGTCTGAAGCATGGGTTTCAGCACGGGGCCCAAATGTGAAACATATCTGTCAATCTGAACCGCGCTCGTGAAAACACAACGGCACTTTTGTTTGTACGGACCGACGGACCAGGAACGGGTCCACAACCCGTCCTGGGGCTCCTGATCCACAGTTTTAGAGACAGAGGTCTGAAGTGTACATCTGTAATGTGAGTTTATTTTATTGTCACGGGATCTGGTAACCAAATATTTGAAGCTAAGTGTTGTTGGAAGGACACCGTTGAGTGAGAGAGCAACAGTGATGTAATGCCGGCTCAGCAGGGACGCGATCTGCAGGTTTCCAGACGCATCATCACCGCTGCTGCTGCTGCTGCTGCTGGGCTCATGTGCTTGTGTTGGACAGACTCTCTGGGACTGAAATAATATCTGGACACACACTGTTCTCATCTGTGGCTCGGAGGCAGGGACCCTGGAGCCTTTTTTTGTGATGTTCTGTTGATCCCTGCGGGGCGGGGGATTCTCTCTTTGCCTCCCCTGGTCCACAGGGAGGTCGGAGGTCAGAGGTCAGCCACGGAGCAGCAGTCCTGGAGCTGATGGGGGGTTCAGCGTCTTGCTCAAGGAAACTTCAGCAGGATCACTGAGCATCAAACCTGGGATCCTCTGAATGTCCCAACGATGAAATCACTGAAGGGGCTATGGATTGGTCCGGTTTGTTCTTCTGTCACAAACAACATCTTGCATGCCACTGATCAGATTTTGATGAAACTGTGGGGAATGATGCTTGTTATTGCAGTTCCAGCATTTTCAAAATGACACTTATTGCCCTAAAGGGTACGCTACAACGTTTGTTGAATTGTCTGTACGTCATGTACAATATCTTGGACATTGGATCTTCACAAAACTTAAGGGAATGATGCATATGTGTCATTGCAGAATTGTACTCATAGGCATAAGTGGGGCGCCTCAATGTACGTCACGCCCAATGTCTCAATGTCAATGAAAAAGATGTCACAGTCCCGCCCACACTGTTTGATTGACAGGTGATCTCTGGGAAGTGCAGTGCAGAAACACCACAGCAATGAGTGCTTGGCACCAACGATGGAGACACAATAAAAATAACAAAAGATCTTGCGGATTACCACTTTATATTTGGATTTTTGCCTATTTATTCCCTGTGTCACCGCTAAACAAATCCTGGAGCTGCTCACATTAACAGGTAAGTTGACCAACGGGACAGTTTCCCAAAACCTTGGCGTATTCGTGAAGGAGACCAAGGACAAGATGGTCAGACCTCTTAGAGAACAACCACCTGGTGCTCTTCTCTTCATGGGAACTGGTCTGAAACAGGAGAGAATGGGAAGGCAAATTTTGGGAAGCAATGCTCTACAGAGTGGACCAATATGACCTTTTTATGTTAGGTCATAAATCCTGATGCAAATTCACAGTGACGTCAAGCTCAGTTATTTCTACAGCTCTTCATCTCAGCCTGTCTCAAACCTACCTGCCAAACAATCCTACCTAGATCTAACTAATCAACAATCAATCACAGATCACCACCAACCTTAAACCCTGAATATAAGGAAAACCTCCCAAGAAAAATAGAAGAAACATTGGGCGCGCCGAGTCAAAGAGCGATCCTCCAGCAGGACGTCTGCATGTGCAATAGGAATTTCCCATAGGGGATCAATAAAGTGCAATCTTATCTTATCTTAGGTTCCGGGACACAACAATAAAACGGACAGTAACACGGACAATGACAATGAGATAAGAAAACATGATGAGGTGGAGAGATGGGACTACGGCCAAGTACTGTCAGATCGATGTAAGTTATTTGAGGACAGGGAGTTTAAAAAGCATGAATTAGCACTAATGAAAATATAATTACATCACTACATCACTGATTCTCTCCCAACGTTAATATAACGATCTAACACCTTCTCTCCTAACAGAACATACAGCACAGTCTAAGGTCAGAAATTCAGAAAACGTCATTATCCAAAGCCAACCAAATGTATAGTTTCTCTCTCCTCCTTTTCCCTCTCTCTCTCCTTCCACTGCTCTCCTACCTCTTTACAGAGTTTGCTTTGGTTGGAAAACTTCTCTGGGGCTGAAACAGTATCTGTTATAGACATACACAGTGTGGTTTTTTTTTTTCCTCTGCTGCCTGCTCTCTCCCAACATAAATATAATTGTCTAGCACCTTCTCTCCCAACACTTACATGTGCCATTTAGCACTTTCCAGGGCTGCTTGGTTTTCCCTCTGCAGGAGAATCCCTGCTGTGACTCCCTTACATCGTCGCTGTCGGGTGAAAACCTCGTAACTCCATTTTTGGTGATTTTCATGTTTTAACTTGAATTTAAGGATTACCCTGTCACAGCCCATTTATAAACTGAAAAATGCATGGTGGTCAAGCTAAAACCAGTTTTTCTTAGTTCCTGAAAAGTTGATGTTTTGGAGACAACAGCGATATGATAAAATATGTTCAATAAATATAATAAATATGACACATCCCATAGAGGAAAACTAGTAAAACCATTTCAATTTATGTTTTATTTTAAGTTTAGCCACATGCTACATGATATAAATGACTTATTTCTGACCAATCTGTCACATGGAGCCTTATCATTACATGGTTTATTTATTTATTTTTTTCATTTTGCCATTTAATATGAAAAGCACATGGGTGTTTATGGGGACACCAACTGCTTTTTCTCAACTCCCAAAAAGCTGACTTGACATATGAATGATTTCTTTTGACCTTTTGATATGTCTGATGGAGCCTTATAATAATAATGATAATAATAATAATAATAATAATAATAATAATAATAATAATAACTTCGATTTATATAGCGCCTTTCAAGAGACCCAAGGACGCTTTACACAGTGAGGCAGACAAAACAAATAAAACAAGAAAAGAAAATAATAATAGCAATAATTGCCGGGGATGAGAGAGTTAACTAGAGGCCATCGGCCTTGGTTAACAGGTGGGTTTTCAGGATTTAATTTTGATTTATCATTACAAGATTTTATTTCTTAAAGTAAATGGGTGTGAACAGTTAAACCAACCAGACTTTCTCAAATCCTGAAACGCTGACGTAGGAAACAGAAGTGGCTTGTCGCTCCCTCCTGCCCCTCACAGTGCTTTCCTTATGCCCAAAGCAAGAAGGCTGATTTAAATGTAAAATATTTTTCATTAATCTCCGCACACTTCTCCAACCAATAGCAAAGAACTTCCTGCTCTTGAGAGTTGATGGTGTCAAGGCACAGTGCAGGTACTTGTCTGAACCGAGACGGGACTATGGACAGCACAGTAACCGGTGACCTGAAGCTTAGAGAGGCGGGAAAATCAGGTGGTGGAAGTGATGGAGTCAGGGTGTGCTCACACTATTCCACGTTTTTGTAGAAAACAGAGTGTCAGATTATACAGCTGATGACACAGAATTTGCATTTTGCTTAAATACATTTGCATACACATCAGAGGTGGAGACTCGAGTCACATGACTTGGACTCAGCCTCAAGTCACAATTTTGATTGCTTGAGACTTGACTTGATGCATGAAGAGAAGACTTGAGACTTGACTTGACTTGGGTTCTGGTGACTTGGGACTTGACTCTGACTTGTACTGTGATGACTTGAAAAGGTTTCTAAAGTCTTGACTTGAGATCTTGTGTTTGTGTAAATGACTTAGATTGAAAGTGATGAGATTTGTTCCAGCAGACGACTGAATTTAAATTCTGTTTTCTGAATTTGTATGGAATGATTGAATTTATTGAAGTTGAAACTGATTCTAGAAATCAAACTCATGATGCTCTTACCAAGTTTTTATCCTATTAAAACCATATTGCATTGAAAAGTCCTAGATATTTAGTTTTCTTTAAGATATTAAATTGATACTGGACTCTTGATTTGTTCTGACTTGACTTGCTGTTCTACATTTAGACTTGGGACTTGACTTTAATGACATGGACTTGACTTGGTAATCGACATGTAGACTTGGGACTTGACTTAAGACTTGAGACTGACTTGGGACTCAAACAAAGTTGACTTGGTCTCACCTCTGCTACACATAAAGCAGAAGTACCCACAGGTTCAGTAGAGAACATGCTGGTTGTTGTCAGCAAATGTAATCTAGCAAAATGTCATCCAGCCCAAATTCCTGTTGACTTCCTTCGTTCCTCAGAGCCACAACCTGTTGCTGCAGAGCAGAAGAAGGCCGCTCTGTTCTCTGATGCAGCAGCTTCAGCTTCATGAACCCAAAACTAACGGAAGGATACGGTAAAAATAAATAACAGTAAACTTACAGTACGACCACTGAATGGGCCTGCATTTCAAGTAGTGACGCACTGGCTAAAGGTGTGTGTGTGTGTGTGTGTGTGTGTGTGTAAAACCTTGAAAAGGAAAGTGGGGTTGCCCAATGCTTAATATTTACTTTATTTGCTGGCCTGCATAAAAAATAGCAATGTTTCTGTCAGACACACACACACAAAATTAGACAGATTTACTTGTACAAACTCATACAAAAACTTGGCATCACACACACACACACACGCACACACACACACACACACACACACACACACACACACACACACACACACACACACACACAGTCTCTCTTGATGACCATAAACAGCTTTGGGAGTGTGTTGAAGGAAAAGCCCCATGGAGAGAAACTGAACAGTTATTTGGTTCAGCAGCTTCTCTTCAATAGTTTGTGGAAGTGTGAGAACAGAACAGAGACAGTTTGTGTGTGTGTGTGTTTGCGTGTGTATGAATGTGTGTGTGTTTATGTGTGTGTGTGTTCCCGCTTCCCATGCAAACACCCGGTGGAAGTAAACTTCAGTCTCATCCGCTCAGTTGCAGCAACTCTGTGAGAGAGAGCCAGTGTTGCTCTGTAAAGCAGATTTAAAAAAAAAAAAAAAAAAAAAAAAACCCACATGTGAATTCAAAGCACATGTGCTTTTTGGACAGTTTTCATATGTGAACAAATGTTTTTTCACGTTGTACTCTGACATCATGTGACAGTTTTTGCTTTTACTTCAGATTTTACTTCAGAAATTTCAATTCATGGGTGAAAAGAGTTTTCTAAATGTGCACACATTCTTCTTCTTATTCTTATTCTTTCACATTTTTACCTGCAATGTAATATGACAATATTTGTCTCACATGTGAAAACTTAATTCAGAAAATGTCATTTTGGAAAACATGGGAAACAGGGATTTTCACATGTTCACTTGTTCACATGTGTCCAAAAGGCACATGTGCTTTGAATTCACATGTGGGTTTTCACATGTGACTTTTCTGTAGCTGGAGGTTTTATTAAAAAAAGTAAAGCTTGACTTGCCTCTCTCTCATTGTCTCTCTATTTCCTTGTATGTGTGTTTGTATGTGCAGATATGTGTGTCAGTGTGTTGTTTTTGTGCATTTTGGCGGAGCGACCCAGAGGAAATAAATGAACTCGTCGTCCAGCAGCATCTCTCCGTCTGAATCTGCTTCCTCTGCTAAACAACACGACTGCAGGCCAACTGGAACTCTGTCCTGCCTGGGGAGAGTGGAAACTGGGATTTATGATGTGATAAATTCTTCTACTTTTTCCCATTCAAATGGTCTGTAACTGTGTGAAAAGTTACAGTACCGCTGAGGTGCCCTTGAGCAAGGCAGTTAAAGGGGAATGCCACCCATTTAAATAAGTCACAGATGTTCTTGCTCTGCCCCGGGACGGTTCAGTCAAGTTGCATCACTCTTTCCCAAAGCTAGAAATCAGAGAGAAAACCTTTGAATTTGTGATGTCACTGGGATGTAAAATCAAGAGCTGCTGCATAGACAACAAATGGGGCGCTGACTTCTTCTTCTTCTTCTTCTTCTTCTTCTTCTTCTGAAATTTTACTTAAAGGAAAAGTCCACGCTAAAACACTTCGCTGACCTTTCACTGCTAATGGCACCACAACTGATCAATTTATGATTTCTGAAGCAATGCTCATGGGAAAACCTGCAAAATGATCTGATTTGAAACCTACTTGATTAAACGTAATATTACTAACTTACTTACTAAAAAAATACTCAAAAAGTACACAAAAAAACTCCATTACAGTAATGAGAGTTTACTGGAATCCGTCAATTGGAGCACATCATCTATATGGTGACTGTGTAGAAAGTCAATGTGTGTGTGTGTGTGTGTGTGTGTAAGTCAGTAATTGAGTGACAGAGCAAGAGAGCATATACAAGGCAGAGTGTGTGTGTGTGTGTGTGTATATATGTGTGTGTGTGTGTGTGTGTGTAAGTCAGTAATTGAGTGACAGAGCAAGAAAGCATATACAAGGCAGAGTGTGTGTGTGTGTGTGTATATATAAGTGTGTGTGTGTGTGTGCAAGTAGGCGAGTGAGTGACTGAGTAATTAAGTGACAGAGAAAAAAAGTCTAAATCTACTTTGTGGTTGTGAGGGAGTGTGTACAAGGCAGAGAGTGTGTGTGTGTGTATGTATAAGTGTGTGTGTGTGTGTGTGTATATATAAGTGTGTGTGTGTGTGTGTATGTATAAGTGTGTGTGTGTGCAAGTAGGCGAGTGAGTGACTGAGTAATTAAGTGACAGAGAAAAAAGTCTAAATCTACTCTGTGGTTGTGAGGGAGTGTGCACAAGGCAGAGAGTGTGTGTGTGTGTGTGTGTGTGTGTGCATATATGCAGTCAAGAGGGCACACACACACACACACACACACACACTAGTGAGCGGGTGCCTGTGTTACATTAGCAATGCATATTTCACCCACAGCTGTTAAAGCCATCAGTGCGAACCATCTGGCTGAGGGGGAACCCTTTTATTGGGGACACATGACTGCATCGCACACCCCTGAAGCCCCTCCCCCTGGAAACACAGCTGTCAGGTTAATGGTTCCCAGGTGAAAGGTTCGCTCTCTCTCTTTACCCCTCTCGCTCTCCCCTCTCTATTTCTATCTCTCTCTCTCTGTACCTCACTTTCTCTCTCTCTTGCTCTCTCTCTCTCCCTCTGTTCAACTTAAGCTCCTCTCTCTCGTTTAGCATTGTTACAATAACTGAAAAACTTCTTCAAAACAGTTGCGAAAGTTTTAATTCAGTATTGAATATTACAAATGTTGCGATAAATTAGCTGACCAGATACTATGGTTAGCTAGCTAACAAGCTGACATTATCTAAACACTAAATCAATCAGATGGATCAGTGATGAAATGATCAGTTCAGTCAGAAGAGAAATCAGACAGAAATTAACCGTCTGTTCAATTCTGTTGAGACGGACAAGTTCTAAATTTATAAATGCAATCAGCTGTTCACAGAGCTGAAGACCTCCAATATGGCCGCCAGAGGGGGGGTTACTTCACCTACAGAGCCGACAAAGCTGGGCACCCATACCAACAGATCAAAACCTCGGGTGAATTTTGAAGCCAATAAGGAAGAGGCTGAAAGCTGCAGTTCCTCTAACGTCCACTAGAGTCCGGCTCCAAAAAGACTCCAAACCGCCCAACTCCGTTCATGTCAATGGGACCACAGCCCAACTTCTCACTCAAAATATAAAGTCAATACATTTTTTCGACAAGAGATTATGGTCTCAGTAGCTAATTTTACTTCTTCTAATGTGTCCATATGGTGATTTTCAAAATAATTGCGTCATTAACAAGATATAAAGGTTATAAAACCTAGTGATTGACAGGTCGCCTGTCCAGTGATTGACAGGTCGCTGATCACGGACCAATAGCAGGCGGAGCTGCGGCTCTGTGTCGACCCTCGGCTTCACTCCGGCTGCTCCGGCTCCAAAAAATGTCAACATGGCGGCGCTCGTGAACCCCAACTTTTGACTTCAAAGCGGCCCTTCAGAAACCTGCGGGTGACGTCTCACTCACTACTCCATCTGTTTCTACAGTCTATATGATCAAAACCCAGCAAACATTTTGACATTCAACAGATGTTGATGCAACAACCTGCACCAACGATGAAAACCTGTGTGAATACAGCGCTGAAGTCCAGAGCTGCTGCCTGCATCGATGAAACCCTGACCACAATATCTCTGATCAGTTTAAAACAGTTTCTAACATGCCATAAGAGCATATTGTGAACATGTTGTGCTTGTTTGGGTTCATGTTGAAGTCATTCATGCTGGGAACTCCTTATGCAGAAGTCACTGCAGAGCTCTCCAAGTCAGGACTGGCAACACATGGCTTGATGGTTTTTCTTGTTTGCAGGGAATTCATAGGAGCATGGAACAGATTTAGATTTAAACCTTAATATTGGTGTTCTGGTGCCGTGACAACACTACTCTGTCTTCCCCAAACCATTTTCTCCTACTTTCCTTTCCTCCCTTCATCTCTAAATGTGGTGCTGAGTTAGTAACGGCCTCTCTGAGAGCTTCTGCAGGAAAGAGGTGATGGCGTCTGTATTTATACCTGCTCTCCTCTCCTCATCACCTCGTTTTCTTCCTTTCCTTTCCTTTTCCTCTTGTTCTCTCCTCTCATTTTCCTCCTCTCCTCTTCTCTCCCTCTTGTTGACACAGTAAGCCACCCAGAAACAGAAAATATCCATCCATCACTGTAAGGAGCAGCAGTGTAAACGGTCCCCCGGGGAACATGAAAGGCTCCAACAGGTTCTCAGTCCACGGTTCAGCCCGGTTGGAAATGAGACAGCGAGGCGAGTGAAGGAGCTGCAGCTGGTGTTGACGCAGATACAAATATGTAACTTTTGCCGTTTACCTTTTGCATACTTGAATCGAAAGTTTACATCATCAATTATGTGTTGAGTTTCATGACCTGTGGTCCCTTGAAACCTGTTCAGAACCAAACTAAATAAAAAGAGAGAGAAAGAGAAAACAATCATTCTCTTCTTTGTTCCTGAAAAACAGACTTTTTGCAGATACCTGTTTTTCTGTAATTTGTAATGTTAGTTAAGTCTGCCAACAGATAAACAGATTATAGAGAATTAATGCAAATACAGAGTTCAGTTTGGCGTCTAGGCTCTGATCCTGTCTCCCTGCTCTCTTAGCTAGGTGTCTGCTGCAGGGAGTGACAGGATCAGAGCCTAGACGCCAAACTAAACTCTGTATTTGCATTCATTCTCTATAATCTGTTTATCTGTTGGCAGACTTAAACCGACAACAGGGAACTTCCCCCCCGCGGGAGACCTGAACCAGAGCCTACAGGTGGATGCTGGGGTGGAGGTGGGGATGATGAAATGATGTCTGGTTAGCAGCAGCAACACTGAGCAGCAGTATCCAGCAGTCTGAGCAGCAGCAAGTGTGTTAGCAGGTGCAGGAAGCTTAAATAGACTTAGCCTTATTGAGAGGGGGGGGGGCGCTTGATAAGAGTTGCATGAGTAGTGTGTGAATTACATTGAATTTAAAAATGAGACGGCAAAAATGCCCCCAATAATTAGTAGTACCTTTTTTTGCATTTCACCGTGTTCATATTTTTTTTCGTTGAGTTGCAAAATATTCGTGAGTGAATGCAAGCAAGCTTGGGGCGAGAAAAACTGAGCGTTTTTTTAATCAGAAAAACAAGCGAATATGAAGCCTGAAATGGTGAAAAACACGTGAAGGATGGACTGGTTGGGAACAGAGAGTCTTCTGGAAGGCCTGCTGCCAGTTTCCAGCAGTGGGAAAGAAGTTAGAACAAATTTTAGTGGTACAACTTAAGGGTTTATTTGCCATTATGCAATGCAAACGTAAACTTTTATAGTTCAGTAAAATTGCCATTGAAAAAGACTAAAATGCCCCTAAAAGTGAGATCAAGGGGCAAAAAATGTCCTCAGAAATCAAGTTAATTTCATACCCTGGTGTAATGATGCATGAAATTGGAACGTACTAGTGCATGAAAGTCCTCCTATCCATATGGTATATGCTGTATTAGTTCTCCAGTATTTTCCAAATAATTCCTCCTGAGGGTGGAGCGAGACGGCAGCAGCATGTGAAAAGTGGGAAGGCAACTGTGCTTATTTAAGGGTTTAGAGAAAAGAGGAGAAGGAAGAGAAGTGATGAAATGCATAATATCTTGTACACACAACATATTCAAATATAAGATCATCTCCTTTGGTACTTGAGTAACAGTGAGTAACTTTTAAATCTGGATCTTCATGTTTTTAGAGAGACTGAGGGATCAGCTTGCAGGTGGTTTTGAGGCGGTTTGGTCTTCAGGAGAGCGTGAAGACATGATGACAGAACGGTTTCAGGAGAATGGGGAAATGGTCAAAGTGGGTTTGAGCGAGTGGAAAAGAAGGTGGATGCAGCGGGTGGTTTGCGGTGCGGCGGTCGGTTTTCTGATTGACAGTAATAGGCGGAGTTGTACGCTCGCAGTTTGAAAACGTCTTCTCAATTTGGTAATGAGGCGTGCGATGGGAAGAGTGTTATTGGTGATTAGGTTAGATAGTAAAAGCAGTTGAAAGGGAGGAATGAGCTCTGAGGCCAGAAACCAGTAATGGGATGGATGTCATTTAGCGAGGAACTGGTGCCACGAAATGAAGAGTTTTCTTCCATCATGAAATGAAAAAAAAATGACGTCTACTTGTGCAAAATGGTTGGTTGCACAAAACGAAAACAAATGAGGGCTTTTTGGAAGATAACAAGGTTTGTGTCTGAGAGAATCATCGCACTGTTACAGCCTGGATCTTCCATATTTTTTTTCCATATTTAGGCCATTTTGACTCCAAAATGGCCGTACAGCGTTTGGGAAGTGAACTCTTTTAAATGCTTCATTTTGGTTTCTTGAACCAAAGTTATTATCATAAACTAAAACTAAGAGGAAAACCAGATGCTACAAAACATGTCATAAACTGAAATAAAAATGAAAACAAGACCCTGTAAAAAAAACAAAACTAAAACTGAACTAAAACTTTCTTGTCTACTTTTAAAACTAACTAAAATATATATATATATATATATATAAGTGAATTGTTTTTAGTTTTCATATTTTTGTTTATGTGCAGGGTAAAAAAGGGAATGAATTTTGGGCGGAGAATTTTGCTAATTCATGCTAATTCAAATTCATGAAAATAAATTTTAAAAAGAATTTGGGATTTACTGTTTGTATTACACAATACCTGCTGCAAACACATACAAAATATCTGTTCTGAACTTACTTACTGAACTATCATTACACCTTCAAAAAGTTTAGTAAATACTAAAACTAGAACTGAAACTAAATGAAACCTAAACTAAAACTAAACATTTGAAAAAACTAAACTGAAATTGAAATCCAGCACTATAATAAGTCTGTCTTGAACTGGATTCAACTGAAACAGACTGTGAGTCTGGTTCAGTCTGAAGCCTGAAGTCTTGGTTTCCTCTGCTCTTGTTGTTTGATGTTCGGCTCCCTGCTGTTCGGATGCCGACCCGCCGGCCGCAGATCCACTGCTGCTGACACAGCTGAGCTCCAACACACAGCTGAGCTCCAACACACCGAGAAACTCTGTTGATGTTGGTCTGAGGATGAAACGAGGGGAAATCCTTCAGACACGAGGGATTTCCAGTCCTGTTCCAACATGAGATTTGAGAACGGGACACGTACTCTTACAAAATGACTGACAGAAAAAAATGTAAAGGGGTTTTTACTGTCCCATAGAACAAAATGACCATAATATATCTGCAATAGGATTGTTGATCAATACCTCAAGACTCAATCATTACTTGGTCAGGTGCTGAGATGTCTGACCTTCAAGACTCTTTCTGATAGGGACGGGACCATATATCAAAATTCAATATATCGCAATACAAAAATGTGACAATACGTATCGTGGGTCCAAGTCAAGTCCAAGTCAAGTCCAAGTCAAGTCCAAGTCATTAATGTCGAGTCTCAAGTCTAAATGTAGATTACCAAGTCAAGTCCATGTCATTAATGTCAAGTCTCAAGTCTAAATGTAGAACAGCAAGTCAAGTCAGAACAAATCAAGAGTCCAGTATCAATTTAATATCTTAAAGAAAACTAAATATCTAGGACTTTTCAATGCAATATGGTTTTAATAGGATAAAAACTTGGTAAGAGCATCATGAGTTTGATTTCTATAATCAGTTTCAACTTCAATAAATTCAATCATTCCATACAAATTCAGAAAACAGAATTTAAATTCAGTCGTCTGCTGGAACAAATCTCATCACTTTCAATCGAAGTCAAGACTTTAGAAACCTTTTCAAGTCATCAAAGTACAAGTCAGAGTCGAGTCCCAAGTCACCAGAACCCAAGTCAAGTCGAGTCTCAAGTCTTCTCTTCATGCATCAAGTCGAGTCTCAAGCTATTCAAACTGTGACTCGAGTCCTTATCTCTGTCATATTTGAGTGGTGACAAGATGAATTCTGGACATTTTTCTCTCATCCTCCGGGTCAAAGAATTCAAATCATTTCAGAGCAAAAATCTCTAACCCACTTTTTTCATTTTATGAGGCATTTGAGTGTCGTCATCAGGAAACATTTCTCCTACTACTGTTGACCTCTGACCTCTGGATGGGTCTGAAGTCATGGTGAAGAAATGTGCCGGCCGCCTCCGTCAGGGACAAAGCAAATGACACACACACACACACACACACACACACACACACACACACACCAATGACACAGCTCTTTCCATGACAACAGAGTTATTTTATGTCCAGTGATGCAGCTCTTGTACCTCAAACCTTCTCTCTCTCTCTCTCTCTCTCTCTCTCTCTCTCACACACACACACACACACACACACACAGTGAAGGGTCTGGAAACCTGCCTGTGGAATGGTGGATTGTGGGAGTTGGAGGATTTCTGTGACCCAGGAAGTGGGATTGGATGAGGTCATCACAGAGGGCTCATCTGGTAGCCGGGGGCAACGAGCCATTATGGCCTCAATAAAGACACACACACACACACACCATACACACACTCACTTTAACACACACAGACACATTCTTTCTGTTCCACATACACACACACATTGTCATACTCACATACACACACACACACACACACACACACACACACACACACATCACAGTCGGGAGAAGACAGAAGCTCGGTTCTGAAGCCCACCAGCCAGATTCCTCCTCTCCTCTGTTTCTCCTCTCGTCTTTTTCCTCTCCTCTTATCTCATCGTCACCTTTTCTTTTATCTACGTTATTTCATTATTTCTATTTTCTGAATCTGTAAAGTGTGTAGGATAAGAATATATCTGGAAGGTGTGTAGTTTTCTGAACACACATCTACAGTACATGCCTGGCCTCCACCCTGTTTGTTTTGTTTTTTACATTCTTGCACACCCTGTACATATGCTGTAATCTTTCATATACAGTTTTTCTCAAACTTTTCTAACATTGATATTGCATATATATCAATGTAAGAAAACTATGAGAAAAACCACAATATAGATATATACTGATATATATTGCATATATATCAATGTATAGAAAATATATAGAAAAGAATGAGGAAAAACTATATATGAAAGATTACAGCATATATACAGGGTGTGCAAAAATGTTGTATTGATATTTTGTATTTTTTATCATTTCCATAATTCTCCAACTTTTTCATAATGCACAAATCTCACAATGTCTTTATGTCTCGTTCTGCTGCTACTGATAATACTGCGGCTGTTACTGTAATGCTTGAATCTGTTATTTGCACATTTTCATACATGCATCTCTACTTAAAGCTGCAATATGCTACTTTTCTTCCACATTAAAATACCAATAAATAAATAAGATATATTCTATGGTGTCAGTCTGTGTGTTCAGGCCTAAATCCCCCGTTTGAAAGTGGCTTTTCAGTGATGTTCAGGACGTTTTTGCCCGTAAGACCGTTGGTGACACGTCCTGACTCAATGAGAATTGACTCAGGAAATTGCTGGTTGAATGTGTTTATATCACCCCCATTTACTCTATTATTATTTATGTCCAATTCCTCTTCGGTGTATTCTATTGCTGCTGCGACGGCCCAGTTTCCCCTTGGGAGTCATTAAAGTTTCATCTAGTCTAATCTCTCTCTCTCTCTCTCTCCTCACCTCTCCTCTCCTCTCTGCCAGTCGTCTGTTTCCACGGTGACGGTGACAGCCGTGACGTCTCCAGATTACTGATCGCCTAAATGTCAACAAAATCAACGTCTTCGTCCAGAAATCTCTTCGCTGACTCACTCCTTCGCTCTCATTCCGTTGTTTTCGGATTCCATCTTTCCCTTTCTGTTTCCATCTCTCTCTCTCTCTCTCTCTCTCTCTCTCTCTCTCTCTCTCTCTTTGTCCCGCAGCTCAAAAACAACCGTCATTATTTTCTAGAGGAGTAAACATTCTGCTTGTGTGGTTCCTTCTGTCTGACAGAGCCGTTTGGTTTGTTTGCAGGGAGAAAAAATGGATCATCATCCATTAAAACAGCAGAGTTTTTGATTTTGCGTCTTTCAGAACCTGGGTTGTGTCATGGAAATATTCAAATGGGTCAGCAAATTATTTTGGGGGAATCGGTGGCAGAAGGTTTCAGACTGGAAAACTGCAATTTGGACCGAAGCTGCTGGCTGTGATGCTGGCAGAGAGGAGGCAGCAGATGCCACCGGCTTCAGATGAGGCTTATAGATGAGGAAGGAAGAGATGTGGCACAACAGAAGCCTTTTGGAGCACGTTTTTAACAATAATAACATTTTAGAAGATGTCATTTTTTTTTCAGTATTGAGCAATAAAATCTACATAACAGCCTGCAGAATCAGGAGTCAGGATTCAGTCTAGAAAACATTGTGTATCTTGAGAAATAAGTCCCAGTGTAAACAGTATAAACCCGGTTAGCTTAAACGCATAAACGTTGGCTTTTACAAAATCCCTGAAATCAGTAAGGATTAGAGTGAAAATTTGTCTCCATCAGTGACCAGTAGAAAGAACTTATCACACACACACACACACACACACACACACACACACACACACTCAGGCATGCACAAATACACACCTGAACCATACTGTACATACACACATATACCAACTCCACCGCATACAACCTATATACTGACACATGCATACCACATACATACACACCTGAGCACCTACACACACACACACACACACACACACACACACACACAGTCCTACAACACCACTAACAGCATATTAAGAAACTTCACAGTTAAATCGGCGGCCAAGTCTTTTTCTCGCTCTGGGACCAATAACTCTCCTCATCTGCTTTAATTGCTGTTTACTGTTTATCATTTTAACATGCTGGTAAATTATGAGCCAACACACACACACACACACACACTCCCCTGACGCAAACCATAAAGTAGCATTTTCCCAACAGAGGCAGCCAAATTAAAGCGTACCTCTTCGTTTTCATCTGTTTCATCTCATCAGTTCTAGGGAGACAGACA